>NC_091179.1:13386140-13401140 GCF_040958095.1 Procambarus clarkii
GGTCCGTCCTGGACCTGGAAAATTTTCCAGGACGGACCGAAACGTCGTCGTCCCTTCACTTTCTACTGTTTCAACCACGTTATTGTGACTCCTCGTCTGCATTCTAATGTTATTGCTGTTGTTGTTTTAGATTTAACTACTCACAACGAAATGTCCATGTAGCACGGGCTATGGTGAGCCCGTAATTCGATTCTGTTAATATTTGCTCTGATTATATAGACGTTTGGCCACCACGCGAATATAAAATCTAGTCAACCGATCCACTAAAATCACCTAAGGCTGTTGGGTTGGTTAACAATCGTTATGCGTTAACCATCTTCTCTCCTGACCTTTATTTTTTCTCTCCCTATTCTAACCAATGAAATGTAGATAGAGGGGGGGGGGGGAAGGGGATAGAAAAAGGGTGCGTGTTTAGTCTAACGAGTCTAATCACCACTACAGAGAGAGTGGGGATTAAGATTGGGAATATTCCAAGATATTCCAGCACATTGATTGGCTGACCCTCAAAGCAATCTGTTCCAGGGGGAGATGTTTCTCTGTCGCTCCTTCTCTTCTGTTTAACCCTTCTAGTCAGAGTTTCTAGTTTCATGTTTCTAGTCAGAGCCAAAGCCATTTATTTTACTGAGGTGTAATATCATAATTTGTCGTGTAAATATGGAAGCAATAAAGCAGTTTTATCTTTACCGCGAGGTGTTGGCAGCTGTTAGTGTTGATAGTGGCTACAGGGCGCGCTGCTCCGGGTTGGTTGTGTTATTTAGTAATATATCACAACACAATGTCTGTTCCTGTTACGTGTTTGCTGCCATGTTGGTTTTGACACTTGCTGACACGGAAGGTTTCACACTTGCCGGTGCGGAGGGCTTGACAGGCGGTGGTAACACGGAGGGCTTGACAGGCGGTGGTAACACGGAGGGCTTGACAGGCGGTGGTAACACGGAGGGCTTGACAGGCGGTGGTGACACGGAGGGCTTGACAGGCGGTGGTAACACGGAGGGCTTGACAGGCGGTGGTAACACGGAGGGCTTGACAATTGATTGTTGCCGCCGAAGGCGGCTAGTTTATTGTGCACCCTATACTCATCCTGTGAGCGGTAGCGCAAAAGCATTACAGAGGGCACAAAAGGTCTTTATCAGACCTCATCTTAGATTTTTACATAAACAATTTCATCTATCCTTCACACCTTATAGTTACAATGTCAGCTAGTTACAGAGAAAGTGCTATTTCAAGAGCTATATATTTACAGTAAGTCATCATACATTAATGGTAGGTCTTATCGCTAATACATAATAGTTTGACCAATGGGGATATTACAGTCATAGGGGAGCTTCTGTTTATTATTAGTCCTCACAATACACTACTTGTTTCTGAATCTCATATGTCGTTCATCTACTGGAAGCGAAATGTGGATACAGTGCAAGGAGTGCTGACAAACCCTGTCATCTTCTAACTTGAATCTAACTGCACCAGATCATACATGCTAATTATTGTCTCTTGAGCAAGTTTTTTTTTTATTTTTTTTTATTTTTTTTTATTTTTTTTTTATTATTTTCTACCACAGACGTGGCCACACATTTACAATGCTAATCAGCATATATACATTTTCTTCTGTCCTCCATGGACAGGGTTAGAGAAATGTTAAACATAGAGTAAGTGAGAGGCGAGGCTTCCTTATCACCCATACCGACTGGTGCTTCTTGAGGTTATCTTGAGATGATTTCGGGGCTTTAGTGTCCCCGCGGCCCGGTCCTCGACCAGGCCTCCACCCCCAGGAAGCAGCCCGTGACAGCTGACTAACTCCCAGGTACCTATTTTACTGCTAGGTAACAGGGGCATAGGGTGAAAGAAACTCTGCCCATTGTTTCTCGCCGGCGCCTGGGATCGAACCCAGGACCACAGGATCACAAGTCCAGTGTGCTGTCCGCTCGGCCGACCGGCTCCCTTGCTGCTGCTGGCGTCCACACAGTGGCTCTCAAACCCTTACAACATTACAGTACTTTGAACAAATCCACAACGGCCGTGACGAGGACTTGAACCTACATTTTGAAATTCGACAATAGGTTCGAATCCTCGTCACGGCTCTTGTGGATTTGTTCGTTAATGCATCACGCTATTGTGATTTCTGTGTGTAAATTACAGTACTTTGTATTGTCTGCGATGATTAGCCAGTCCTCTCCTGTAATCTGTACCTCTCCGTTCACGTCTCTTCAACTTCTCTAACCCTGTCCATGGAGGACAGAAGAAAATGTATATATGCTGATTAGCATTGTAAATGTGTGGCTACGTCTGTGGTACAAAATAATAATACAAAAAAAAATAAAAAAACTGTTCTGACCAGCTCATAACCACCTTCCCCCTCATGAAGGTCTGCTGTTGTATTTTTTTGTTTATTTACACGAGTGGATACAGGAACAGATGACTGCTGGTTCCTGTTAGTAGGTTGAGAGCTTTCCTTCCCCTTGACTCATGGTAAGCCTTACCAATAGTTTCCCTGGAATACGACCCGCCAATCGTTTAATAATCAGGTACTCAATCGTTTCTGGGTGAACAGATGCGTATCGTTAAGGATTGGCGCCCAATCAATCCTTCCCGGCCAGGATACGAACCCAGGCCAAATCGCTTGCGAAGCGCGGGAGGGAATTATCAGGAGGAAAGCGCCAAGCCATTACAACTATATAGCACTTGGAAGGATCAGGATAAGGATTTGGAATGGGACAGGAGACGGGGGGGGGTGTGGGAACCGACCTGTGAGATTTATATTTATTTAATTTATATGAATTTATATTTACGTTAATTTATATACTTCGATAGCAATTTGTATAATGATAAGTGGACTGTATTTCTGCAATAATCTCTTAATCTCACAAATCGATCCTCTACACATTAGGGGGGGTTATTAAATTAATATATATGCAGCCAATCAAACTACAGAAATAACTACATACATTAAAGAGGTTCCTTATCTTATAGTACAGCAGGTTAGTCCACCAGGTATAACTAGAGTGTAGACACCAAATTATCCTCTTTGAGGTAGCTTCTATCACCCAGTAACTGGTGCACATAATCTTGCATCCTCGTCTTGACCTGTCAAAAGTGCGCTAGCTGTGAAGCCAGAATCCTATATATGACAAGTATATCAGAGAAAACAGTACATGGAACATGAGGACCTGGCTTAATTACCTTTAGTTTGAGGCTTCCATGTGATCTAACCGGGTCACCCTATATCCTGACATTAATGGCCACAAATGAATGATAAACGGGTTTCGGATAGACTTAACTTGAATTTGTAGACAGCGTGTTGACAATGGTACACCTTTGGCTTCCATAACACTACGTCCAAGTAAATTTAACAGGAGCCGAATTTGCTCCCGTGTGAGCCTCTGGTCTCGTATAACAACAATGGCTGCCCTCCTTCCCCACTGACGCCTGGCCTACTTTGTCCAGATTTCAGAAAGTGATAGAAGGGTCACATTTACTCTACTTTAATATTGATAATTAAGTTAATTTATATAAGATGTTTTTATGATGGTAAAGTCCAAAGACTAATGTATTTAAGAACAATTCCCAGCAGAATAGCTGGTGAATTATAATGGTATGTGGTGATGATATCCCGTTTTCTTTAGACGGTAATTCCACTACAAGTTACGTTTTCTATGGGAAACTTGTTGGTAATACAGCAGCAAATATTATCTGTCTGTATGATATATTAAATGGTGTCGGATTTTCCGACATAATTCCCCAGGGGCTGCTCACGGGTCGAAGTCCTAATTAGAACAGACGAACACCGATACTCCTCCTTCGGATCATTAGATTAATTTGATGTTAGTAGTTAGTAATCACACATTTGTGCGTCTGTTCGTACAGGACGGATGTCCCGTACTAGAGTTGCAGGGTTAGAAGTCTAATGCGATCTCATTTCCCTGTTAACTCTTGAAAGGCTAATATTCAAGCCTTATTACATATTATTTAACCCAGAAGACTGGATGTGATCAAGTACTACAGTCAAGTATGATTCAGGGACTGCAGTGAGATCAGTGACATTAGATATAACTTGAAGTTTGTTCAGGTAACTGGTCACTGATATATAAACACTGAGGCCCATGGAATACATCTTGATTAAATAATAAATGTATCAAATCAGTCATCAGATTTATTGGGGTTTAATTTAGTTAATTGATTCAGAAGATTGAATAGCTCATCATTAAAGTAAAGTATGGTTCTGAGACTGCAGTGGGTTCAGTGACATTGGTCGCAGTGACTTGTAGCTGGTTTAGGCTACTGTTCACTGATTTGCCACTGAGGCCTCATGAACTCATCTCCAGCTTTAAATGATGATACTAACATCAACTTCTGTTACTATAGTCAGCTGTAATCTCCTTAGTATAATGCTACTGGAGAAATATAATCAGCTGACAAATTTAGGTTTCTACTGGTATTGTTTATCTGCAGGCATAGGTCTCCTCAGGCTTGATACTGGGCCTGAGAGTAATTTACCTCCTGCAGAGTTTAACATGGTTATACCCTGATATTTAGTAGGGCTACCAATGAATTGATGGTAGTAGTCTGTCCCCACAAGGACAGCCATTTGGCATTTGATTTGCTCAAATTTACCTGCAGCTGCTTGATAATAGCTTTCCAGGTCAGCATAATCAACTGTTGATTGTTGTGACAAATCTTCACATTTCTTGATCTGTCTTGTTAAGTGGCCTTTAAGACCTGCAAGGGTTCTTTTCATTCTCCCTGCATTATCCATACTGGCTCGTTGGTGAAGCCTTGTGGGGCTTGTACTTGGGCTGCTCATAATACTGAACAAGCTCTAATGGTAGCCTAGGGTAAATTCTGCACTCACTAGGCAATAATCCTACCTCTACTAGAGGTTAGCACTTAAAATTAATACACATTATATATATACAATCATACACACTAATGATTTGAGTGATAAACCAGTGTCACTGGAAGTACCTTTAGGTTAGCTCTTCTATATCACCCTAGGATGGTAGAGACACTAATTAATCACTCAAAGGTGTAATGATCATAAGTAAATTATTATATATACAACTCAACTCGAGTTGATAAAAATTACACCCAAAATAGGGTCTGGACCATTCACTATGGTAATAATGGGACTAGGATGAACGATAATAGTTCAACTAGTCAATGGTTAATATCCTACCCTGTTGTGGGTTGGCAATTAGTAAATATTATACTGTGATCACTAGTGCAATATATATTAAATAATTCTCTATCTTGGAGAAATAATATACACAATTATTGATAATAGCCTCTTAATTAGCCTCTATGAAACTTCTAATATTATCTAGAAGTATTAAATGTTATTAGTGACCTCGCGAAATAAAGTCCACAAAATTCGTGGATAATCTCTCGCGAAATGTAACACCACGAAATCCGTGAACAATCTCGCGAAGACACAGTCACTAATTTGGCTGGATTCTATATTAGCGCTGTCATTTCACGAAATAACACGCCACCAAATTTCTGTGGGTGTGCATGAAACCGCTGACTAAGGCTGATCTGGGCTGAGGGAGGCTCCTGAGCTCCCACGAGGCAACGCCGCTGTCTTGACTGGCTTTGTTTAAATAACACTGCACTAGTATATTTAATGAATCCACTGGTTTGGTTAACTGGTTCATCCGGTACTAAGATGACCAAATGTGGGTTCAAAGGATCAAATAATCCGTCATCCGGTTCGAAGATGACCAAATAATGTGGGAACCGACCTGTGAGATTTATATTTATTTAATTTATATGAATTTATATTTACGTTAATTTATATACTTCGATAGCAATTTGTATAATGATAAGTGGACTGTATTTCTGCAATAATCTCTTAATCTCACAAATCGATCCTCTACACATTAGGGGGGGTTATTAAATTAATATATATGCAGCCAATCAAACTACAGAAATAACTACATACATTAAAGAGGTTCCTTATCTTATAGTACAGCAGGTTAGTCCACCAGGTATAACTAGAGTGTAGACACCAAATTATCCTCTTTGAGGTAGCTTCTATCACCCAGTAACTGGTGCACATAATCTTGCATCCTCGTCTTGACCTGTCAAAAGTGCGCTAGCTGTGAAGCCAGAATCCTATATATGACAAGTATATCAGAGAAAACAGTACATGGAACATGAGGACCTGGCTTAATTACCTTTAGTTTGAGGCTTCCATGTGATCTAACCGGGTCACCCTATATCCTGACATTAATGGCCACAAATGAATGATAAACGGGTTTCGGATAGACTTAACTTGAATTTGTAGACAGCGTGTTGACAATGGTACACCTTTGGCTTCCATAACACTACGTCCAAGTAAATTTAACAGGAGCCGAATTTGCTCCCGTGTGAGCCTCTGGTCTCGTATAACAACAATGGCTGCCCTCCTTCCCCACTGACGCCTGGCCTACTTTGTCCAGATTTCAGAAAGTGATAGAAGGGTCACATTTACTCTACTTTAATATTGATAATTAAGTTAATTTATATAAGATGTTTTTATGATGGTAAAGTCCAAAGACTAATGTATTTAAGAACAATTCCCAGCAGAATAGCTGGTGAATTATAATGGTATGTGGTGATGATATCCCGTTTTCTTTAGACGGTAATTCCACTACAAGTTACGTTTTCTATGGGTAACTTGTTGGTAATACAGCAGCAAATATTATCTGTCTGTATGATATATTAAATGGTGTCGGATTTTCCGACAGGGGGGAAGGAATGGTACCCCACCACTTAGACGGTTGGGGATTGAATCCAGACCTGCATGAAGCAAGACCGTCGCTCTACCGTCCAGCCCAAGTGGTTGGGCGAGAGTATTACTACTGCGCCACTGGGACTTGTTAAGAAACTAGCATCCATACTGTAAATTAAGTTCCATTTTCACTAACGTTTTCTGTTTTGGGTCCTCCGGCTTACTCGGTTAGGGTAGGAGAGGAAACTTTCAATAAACGGTTTTCATGACATTTTGAAGCCTTAGGAGAACTTCCTGCCCTCCTAACCTACCAGAGGACCCTTAACTTACTGTTTTGGAGAAAAAACTGCAAAGATGTATTTTCAATTATTTTTAATTTTTAAATTACGGCCTTTTTATGGCCGTAGCGCATACGAGCGGAAAGCGACGTAATGTGTAAGAGAACGGGATGAAGAGGGAGATACTCTGATGCTGTTCTGTTTCATTAACCTATTAGGTGGAGCGTTAAGCTTGCCCTTAAGGGCTTTAGTATCTGGTGTGTAAACCTGTATACTGGAGCACCGTCTGAGTGTGATGGTCATACTAGCTGCGCTCAAGCACGCATTCACCTTTCATTTTCCTTTGTCGGTTCTCATACATACATACATACATACATACATACATACATACATACATACATGCATACATACATACATACATACATACATACATACATACATACATGCATACATACATACATACATACATACATACATACATACATACATACATACACACACACACACTTATATATACATATGTAATTTACATATATGTGCTTATATGAGCCTGTCACTGTGTACGTTTGCCAGTCTCTCTGTATCTCTCTTTCGCTCTCATTCTGTCCCTGTCTTCCAGCCAGCTGTGTGTTCGTCTGTCTCACAGTCTGACTGTCTCTCCTCCACCGTCCTCCTCCTCCCCCCCCCCATCATCACTGTCCCCCCCCCTCCAGGTCGCTCCTCCCCCCCCCTCCCCCCTCCTTTTCCTCGACATTTCCAAGTGAGAAGGTTCAGGTCTGTTAGTAATGTTTGTAATGAGTTGGACTTACAATGGTTGTGTGTTGACACAGTCCTCAGGGGACCCTTCACGACGAATCAACTTCCCTGCTTCCTTCCTTGAAAAAAAAAATATATATATACACACATCTAATTCTGATCTAATTTCGTAATGTTTGGCTAAAGAATCACATGGTTTTTCTTGTGGGTGGCGAAAAATGGGATTAGCAGTATAACAGCATTTGAATATAGACGAATGTGTTGGCTGGGGGTTGAGGGGTGGGGGGGGGGGGGAGTTGATGTGGGGTTGGTAGAGGATGGGTTGAAGGTGGAAATGGAGTTATCGTACTGTTGCATCCCGACCCTGGCGGCCGTTAATGATCATCGTACAGGAGAAAGAAAGGTGTCGTTTCAAGGTTTCGAATATATATATATATATATATATATATATATATATATATATATATATATATATATATATATATATATATATATATATATATATATGTTGTACCTAGTAGCCAGAATGCAGTTCTTGGCCTACTATGCAAGGCCCGATTTGCCTAATAAGCCGAGAGATTTTCTTTTTTTTAATAAATTGTTTCCAATTAGCTTATTTGAATTATTATTATGATATTATATTAAGAACATAAATTATTGACTTAATTGTGTTAGTTTAGGTTAGGTTAAGATAGGTTAGGTTAGGTTAGGTAGGGTTGGTTAGGTTCGGTCATATATCTACGTTATTTTTAACTCAAATTTAAAAAAAAATGAACTCATACATAATGAAATGGATAGCTTTATTATTTCATAAGAAAAAATATTGAAAAATATATAAATTCAGGAAACTTGACTTATTAGGCAATTCGGTCCTTGCATAGTAGGCCGAGTACGACGCTCTGGCTACTAGGTACAACATATATATATATATATATATATATATATATATATGTCGTACCTAGTAGCCAGAACTCACTTCTCAGCCTACTATTCAAGGCTAGATTTGCCTAGTAAGCCAAGTTTTCCTGAATTAATATATTTACTATAATTTTTTTCTTATGAAATGATAAAGCAACCCTTTTCTCTATGTATGAGGTCAATTTTATTTTATTGGAGTTAAAACTAACGTAGATATATGACCGAACCTAACCAACCCTACCTAACCTAACCTAACCTATATTTATAGGTAAGGTTAGGTTAGGTAGCCAAAAAAAGCTAGGTTAGGTTAGGTTAGGTAAGTTAGGTAGACGAAAAAACATTAATTCATGAAAACTTGGCTTATTAGGCAAATCGGGCCTTGAATAGTAGGCTGAGAAGTGTGTTCTGGCTATTAGGTACGACATATATATATATATATATATATATATATATAATATATATATATATAATATATATATATATATATATATATATATATATATATATATATATATATATATATATATATATATATATATATATATACACATATACATATACATATACATATACATATACATATACATAATATATTCGCACTTTACTGGAGCAAAATGTTCAGATCTGCCTTGAGCTGTGTAAACACTCAACAAAGAAAACTAAGAAAGGAACACACTGGAAGGGGAGACTGGTGTAAAGCTGGGTGTTGTCACTTGGAGTTAACAGGTAACTAATGAACCTGCGCCTCTTCTTAATTGATCTTTAATTAAATAGCAGTTGTGCTAATTACTTGCAGATGCAACTGTCAATTGCCGCTCCCCTTCACCTCCCCCCTCCCCCCCCCCCTCCCTGCCTCAATCTCTACCCCTTTCCCCCTCCCTCTCACCCCTCACTCTCTCACTCTCCCTCCCTCTCACCTGAATGTTGCCATCCAAGCGTCTCGCTCAGTATTTTTGTTTGCCAACAAGGTGATTGCAGATGTCATCGCGGCAATATTTAGCGAATATTCTTTGTTGTTGTATTTGATTATATATATATATATATATATATATATATATATATATATATATATATATATATATATATATATATATATATATTTTTTTTTGATTCTTAATATGTTTGAATCTCTGTTTGTTTCCGTCGTTTGTTTTGGTCCGTGTTTGAGTGTTTTTTGCGTTATCTTCGGCAGTAATAGTGATTCTTATATAATGTTACGTTATCTCTGTGTCCAAAAACGTAAACGCTTGTTTTCTGTGATACTGTTTGACAGTTTTTGTCTCATTGTAGCGTGTTTTTGTCCCATTGTAGCGTGTTTTTGTCTCATTGTAGTGTGTTTTTGTCTCATTGTAGCGTGTTTTTGTCCTATTGTAGCGTGTTTTTGTCCCATTGTAGCGTGTTTTTCTCCCATTGTAGCGTGTTTTGGTTCCATTGTAGCGTGTTTTGTCCCATTGTAGCGTGTTTTTCTCCCATTGTAGCGTGTTTTGTCCCATTGTAGCGTGTTTTTCTCCCATTGTAGCGTGTTTTGTCCCATTGTAGCGTGTTTTTGTCCCATTGTAGCGTGTTTTGTCCCATTGTAGCGTGTTTTTCTCCCATTGTAGCGTGTTTTTCTCCCATTGTAGCGTGTTTTGGTTCCATTGTAGTGTGTTTTGTCCCATTGTAGCGTGTTTTTCTCCCATTGTAGCGTGTTTTGGTTCCATTGTAGCGTGTTTTGTCCCATTGTAGCGTGTTTTTGCCCCATTGTAGCGTATTTTGTCCCATTGTAGCGTGTTTTTCTCCCATTGTAGCGTGTTTTGGTTCCATTGTAGCGTATTTTGTCCCATTGTAGCGTGTTTTTCTCCCATTGTAGCGTGTTTTATCCCATTGTAGCGTGTTTTGTCCCATTGTAGCGTGTTTTTCTCCCATTGTAGCGTGTTTTGGTTCCATTGTAGCGTATTTTGTCCCATTGTAGCGTGTTTTTGTCCCATTGTAGTGTGTTTTCGTCCCATTGTAGTGTGTTTTCGTCCCATTGTAGTGTGTTTTGTCCCATTGTAGCGTGTTTTGTCCCATTGTAGCGTGTTTTTCTCCCATTGTAGCGTGTTTTGGTTCCATTGTAGCGTATTTTGTCCCATTGTAGCGTGTTTTTGTCCCATTGTAGTGTGTTTTTGTCCCATTGTAGTGTGTTTTCGTCCCATTGTAGTGTGTTTTCGTCTCATTGTAGTGTGTTTTGTCCCATTGTAGCGTGTTTTGTCCCATTGTAGCGTGTTTTTCTCCCATTGTAGCGTGTTTTGGTTCCATTGTAGCGTATTTTGTCCCATTGTAGCGTGTTTTTGTCCCATTGTAGTGTGTTTTTGTCCCATTGTAGTGTGTTTTCGTCTCATTGTAGTGTGTTTTGTCCCATTGTAGCGTATATTGTCTCATTGTAGCGTGTTTTGTTACAACTGTACTCTATTTTAGCATTACTGTACCACATATTAAGACTACGGAATCGCGTTTTCTACCTCCTGTAGCGAATTTTTACTGTATTCAGATGTACTGTAACTCAGACATTCCTATAACAAACGAGAAGTACAAAATATCGACTTTTGTACCCCCAAAAATGTCTACATTTTGTACTATTTACTCTTGATGGTCCGCGAAAGAATTTGACTTAGTCCTTGTGTTTTATGTACTAAATTATACCCAAAATTTCGTGCGTTAGGCCTTGGGTTGTTTACTTAGGCCTATGACAGGCTTGGTTTCGTTGGTGGTTACTGTTTCATGTTCTGTTAGGCTCGTTAGAATTATAGTAGGACAATACGTGCATTTTATTTGGCGTCCAAGAGTCAATATTTTGTGTATTCCGTCTAAACGGGGTTTTGGTCCCCCCCCCCTCCACCCCACACACACACACACACACACACACACACACACACACACACACACACACACACACACACACACACACACACACACACACACACACACCGTACATAACTACAGAAAACAAACGTATCAATTAACGGAATCAGAATCGTGGGGAGAAGGGGAGAAATAGGATTGGAAATAGGGATGGAGGTGGGAATTGGGGTAAGGGAAAGTGGGGGTTGGGGGAAGTGTGAGGACGGGGGGTGAGGGGTGAATGGGGGAAAGAGAGGAGGGGGGGGGATGGGGTAATGGCATCACGATTCGATAATCAGATTGTTCCCTTGGGCAATCCTGTTACAGGTGCGATTGGTTGACAGTCCTAACTACCGCTAAGGTCGTTAGCGCATCCCGCCTCGCATTTCTGAATGACCTCGCGTGGGCCAGGCTAGGGTGCCACCATGCCCTCTGGCCCTCTTCACTGTCCCCCCCCCTTCCCACACGCCCACACACCCTGGCTAGCAACCTGCTACGCCCGTACGCCGCCCTCAAGGGCCTGCCACGCCCGCACGCCGCCCTCAAGGGCCTGCCACGCCCGCACGCCGCCCTCAAGGGCCTGCCACGCCCGCACGCCACGCCCAGCAGCCTGCCACGCCCCTCCCCGCCGCGAGTCACGCCCACAGAGGGGTCCCCCTGGTCTGAGGACAGCGTGACCTGAACGGCTGGCACTGACAGCTCAGGTTACACGGGTGGGTGGGGTGGTGGCACCCGCCGCCGCCTCAGGGACCTATCCCGCACACCTAGTTCCTTCCCAGCATGAAGCCAAGCCTATCCTCAAGCCAAGCCTATCCTGAAGCCAAGCCTATCATGAAGCCAAGCCTATCATGAAGCCAAGCCTATCCTGAAGCCAAGCCTATCCTGAAGCCAAGCCTATCCTGAAGCCAAGCCTATCATGAAGCCAAGCCTATCCTGAAGCCAAGCCTATCCTGAGGCCAAGCCTATCATGAAGCCAAGCCTATCCTGAAGCCAAGCCTATCCTGAAGCAAGTTTATCTATGGCAATCATGTACTTTCATTGTCCCTTTGAAGTGTACAAAAGGGTGTACAAGGCCCTCTCTCCTCAAGGACTCTCAAAGCGTAGGAGCGGATAGGAAGGAATAGTCTATCCTTGCCTTATGCTGTCTATCAGGACTACTAGCCGTCCCTTTGGGACTCCTGCGCGAGCCTTTGAGAGCCTGTGCCGAGTCTGAGGGCAAATTTCCACCCCTCTTTTCATTACGGTCAAAGCGCTCTAACTGCGCCAGTTTTAAGGTAAATAGATATATGGCAGCAACATGTTCGCCGCCGCCACCGTCCAAACTCACATTTCCAATTACATATTTTGTTTTGCCTCGACTTCAGTGTGTGGGTGGTGGAGAGGTGGCGGAGAGACGGCCAAGATTATATAGCTCCATGTTAATGGCTGGCGAGGGAGCCGGTTAAGCCTTTTATCCCTCCGACAGAGTGCTTTGGAGTCGGGGTGTGGACCTGGGTGGTGATCGGTGTCCCGTCGATTCTCATTCATGATCTAGCCGGGGACCGAACCCCGTTTACTGCGTCCTCAGAGCCATTTCAACCCGGTTTTCTCCTTGTATAAACCCATTCTGGGTGCCATTGGCGTCCGTGTACCGTGGGGAGTATATGTAGCTGGCTTTGGGAACGCGGAGAGCGTCTGAACAGCGAGGTAGTGGATGTAATAGGAGATCTAGGGGTCCTAAAAGGTGCTGGATCCCACTGACTCGATTCCCGGTCGTTTGGAAGTGGGATCGGGTGCATGTGATTGAGTCGCGGTTTTAATATCAGGAACGGCAGGAATCCGCGCCGAGTAGTAATGGAGGAGGTGTCTGGGGCGATGGTCGCCGCTCTCCTCTCATAATTATTCGTGCAATTTCCGCCAGATGTTAAATCGGTTCGTGCGTAAATGTTATGATTAATGCTACACACACACACACACACACACACACACACACACACACACACACACACACACACACACACAAGGCCAGTCTACGTAAGGCCAGTCTTAGAGTATGCCGCCTCATCATGGAGTCCCCATCTGAAGAAGCATATAATGAAACTGGAAAAGGTTCAGAGGTTTGCAACGAGACTCGTCCCAGAGCTACGAGGGATGGGGTATGAAGAGCGCCTGAGGGAACTGTGCCTTACGACACTAGAAAGAACAAGGGAGAGGGGGGACATGATAGGAACGTATAAGATACTCAGAGGGATTGACAGAGTGGACATAGACGAAATGTTCACACGGAATAGTAACAGAACGAGAGGACATGGATGGAAGCTTGAAACTCAGATGAGTCACAGAGATGTTAGGAAGTTTTCTTTTAGCGTGAGAGTAGTGGGGAAATGGAATGCACTTCAGGAACAGGTTGTGGAAGCAAATACTATTCATAATTTTAAAACCAGGTATGATAGGGAAATGGGACAGGAGTCATTGCTGTAAACAACCGATGCTCGAAAGGCGGGATCCAAGAGTCAATGCTCGATCCTGCAGACACAACTAGGTGAGTACAACTAGGTGAGTACACACACACACACACACACACACACACACACACACACACACACACACACACACACACACAAGGTACCAGCTGGGAGAGGAAATCCTTCAGGAGTGAGGACGAGAGAAAGATCTGGGGGTTGGTATCACGCCAGACCTGTCCCCTGAAGCCAGCATCAAAGGATAATATCAGCGGCGTATGCAAGGCTGGTGAACATAAGAACTGCCTTCAGAACCTTGTATACCACATATGTCAGACCAATATTGGAATATGCGGCTCCAGCCTGGAGTCCACCTCTAGTCAAACACCAAACGAAGTTAGAAAAGGTTCAGAGGTATACCACCAGGCCCTGAGCTGAGAGGTATGAGCTACGAGGAAAGTTCTGGAACTGAAACCTCACGACACTGGAAAACAGAAGAGTTAGGGGAGACATAATCACTACTTACAAAATTTTCAAAGGAGTTGACAGGGTAGAAAAAGATAAACTGTTTAACACTGGTGGGACGCGAACAAGGGGACACTGGTAGAAACTGAGTACCCAAATGAGCCACAGAGACGTTAGAAAGAGCTTTTTCAGTGTCAGAGTAATTAACAGATGGAATGCATTAGTCAGTGATGTGGTGGAGGCTGACTCCATACACAGTTTCAAATGTAGATATGATAGAGCCCAATAGGCTCAGGAACCTGTACACCAGTTGACTGACAGTTGAGAGGCGGGAATAAAGAGCCAGAGCTCAACCCCCGCAAGCACAACTAGGTGAGTACACACGCACAAACAAACAGACTAACACAGAGAATAGATCTTGTGTTAGAGACATCCAGAATACACCTCCCCAAAACTGGCCACCAACTCGCGTTAATTTGGTTGAAAGTGGCATAGCGGGAGAGTAGAGGTGAGTGAGCGCCCCACCAATAACAGCAATAGGGGGTGATCAGGTGACCTGCCTGTACAAATAGTGGGC
>NC_091179.1:13406140-13428087 GCF_040958095.1 Procambarus clarkii
AATTCTAGTAGCCATTTCTCTGACCATCTCTGCAATCTGTTCAGGTCCTCTTGGAGGATCCTGCAATCCTCATCTGTCACAACTCTTCTCATCAACTTTGCATCATCCGCAAACATCGACATGTAGGACTCTACGCCTGTAAACATGTCGTTAACATACACAAGAAATAGAATTGGTCCCAGCACCGATCCTTGTGGTACTCCACTTGTTACTGTTCGCCAGTCCGACTTCTCGCCCCTTACCGTAACTCTTTGGCTCCTTCCTGTTAGGTAGTTCCTTATCCATTCTAGGACCTTTCCCCCCACCCCCGCCTGCCTCTCGAGCTTGAACAGCAGTCTCATGTGCGGTACTGTATCAAAGGCTTTTTGGCAGTCCAGAAATATGCAGTCTGCCCAACCATCTCTGTCCTGTCTTATCCTCGTTATTTTATCATAGAATAAATCATAGAATCATTTATCATAGAATGAATATCATAGAATGTGTGTGTGTGTGTGTGTGTGTGTGTGTGTGTGTATGTGTGTGTGTGTGTGTATGTGTGATATTCAACAGTCTCTCTCTCACAGGACGGTTGGTCATACAGGGGGACCCATGTGATCAATAGCCTGCACTGGACCATTTTAGGTGGATTATGAGAATATCCGCACATACTCGGGCGTGGATAATGCAATTGCAAAGTTGCAGGTCCTTTAAAATGATCGACAGGTCTGAAGGGTCTAATGACTGGTCGTGCAATAGTGTTATGTGTGTGTGTGTGTGCTCACGATGCAGTTCCTGCTCACAGAGTGTTCAACTGGAGTGCTCAGGATCGGGAGATTCGTCTTTTGTAGCCACCTGCCACAGGTAACGGTAGCCACCTGCCACAGGTAACGGTAGCCACCTGCCACAGGTAACGGTAGCTACCTTCTACAGGTAAAGGTAGCCACCTACCACAGGTAACGGTAGCCACCTGCCACAGGTAACGGTAGCCACCTGCCACAGGTAACGGTAGCCACCTGCCACAGGTAACGGTAGCCACCTGCCACAGGTAACGGTAGCCACCTGCCACAGGTAACGGTAGCCACCTGCCACAGGTAACGGTAGCCACCTGCCGCAGGTAACGGTAGCCACCTGCCACAGGTAACGGTAGCCACCTGCCACAGGTAACGGTAGCTACCTGCCACAGGTAACGGTAGCCACCTGCCACAGGTAACGGTAGCCACCTGCCACAGGTAACGGTAGCCACCTGCCACAGGTAACGGTAGCCACCTGTCACAGGTATAACGGTAGCCACCTGCCACAGGTAACGGTAGCCACCTGCCACAGGTAACAGTAGCCACCTGCCACAGGTAATGGTAGCTACCTGCCACAGGTAACGGTAGCCACCTGCCACAGGTAACGGTAGCCACCTGCCGCAGGTAACGGTAGCCACCTGCCACAGGTAACGGTAGCCACCTGCCACAAGTAACAGTAGCCACCTGCCACAGATAACGGCATCCACCTGCCACAGGTAACGGTAGCCACCTGCCACAGGTAACGGTAACCCAACCTGATCCTGGCAGTGTTACTAAAAGTCTTTTTTTTTTTTTTTTTTTTTTATTAAGTTATGAGGTACATCTGCATTAGTGCAGCTACCCTAGACTATATGAAGTGGAGTACAGTGTGTCAAAAAAGCTAACTAGGTGATGCTATAAAATCCCCATCACACAGGATGGTTAGTCATACAGAGGCATGTGATAAGCGGTCTGCACTGGCAGACTCCGGATGCATTTTGAGGATATCAACAACACAAGATTGAATAAGGTAGCAGTGGTAATACAAGTCCCCATCTCGCAGGATGGTTAGTCATACAGAGCCATGTGTTTAATGGCCTGCACTGGCAAATTTTGGGTATACTGTGAGGATATCTTCAAGAATACGAGAGTGAATAAAGTAATTGCAAAGCTCCAGGTACCTCATGCCAACTGGTCTGAAAGGTCTAATAACTGGGCATTCAGTGATGTAGTGCGGGAGATCATGCCGTAGTTCCTGCTCACAGAGTTTGCAACTGGAGTGCTCAGGATTGGGAGACCCGTCACCTGCAGCCACCTGCCACAGGTAACGGTAACCCAACCTGATCCTTGCAACCACTGTGTCGCACAGAAAAGTCCCAGTTGAAGGGACTCTAGAAATCTACGGACTTCGCCCTGATAACTTCAACTACCGGCGCCTGACCTCTGTACTGACCTAGGTGTGCCTGCAGGCTCCAACATCTGCTCTTATCACGTAGTGTGGGATGAGAACAGAGGAGATTGAGCGACTACCGGAGGTCCTGGAACATCCTCCAGGGGGGACCAGGAGCTAGAGCATCTTCCGAATAGTCTGGTTTCTTGATGTAGTTATTTTTGTCATTGTTTTAGAAGGGTATATATATATATATATATATATATATATATATATATATATATATATATATATATATATATATATAAATATATATATATATATATATATATATATATATATATATATATATATATATATATATATATATATATATATACCCAGCAAACACAACGTTATTTTTATGGTGTTACAATGTTACAACGTAACAGTGTTACAAGCTGTTTGTTACATTATGTTCGCTGGGCCGTTGTAGGTTAGTTGTAGCTAACCTGAGGGGTATTGTATTTTTGTTGTATTGTGTTGAGCTGATGGTTAGTGAATCAGTGTAAGTGGGTCCATATACGAGCAGCGTAAAGATGCGTGTTCTAGTAAGGTGTCTACGACATGGCTTCTACGCGAAGAGCGTAGTTCATCTCGTAACATCTTCCAGTTAGGCGAGGGGATAGTGGCTCGAATTGGTGGTTAGTAGAGCAGAATGACGGGACACTGCTGACGTCCCAGTGATTGTCAGCTAGTGCTGACGCCTCCCCTTCCCCTGCCCACTGGTCTCCATGTTAGCACTGCTCCATCTTAGCTTAGCATTTTAAAAGCACCGAATCACCTTCTGTGGTTGATTGTTCAATAAACCCTTGAACTATATGTTTAACACATCTCTAACTCCGTCCATGGAGGACAGAAGAAAATGTATATATGCTGGTTAGCATTGTAAATATGTGGCCACGTCTGTGGTAGAAAAAAAAACTGCTCCGTCACTGCTGTAGAGGGTTTGGCTAAAGAGATTATAAATAACGTAATACCACCTGGCTGTGTCCTGAAGGGTAACGGAGGGGGAAATAACCTCGTTAATAGTGACAGTCAGATGGTTCTGTTGTGTGTAACTCCACATGCAAATTCTCCTACGGCCGACGTCTGAATACATAGGTATATACATGTGGTAACTGAAGCATGAACTTCAAGAACCTTTCTTGCGTGTCCCATTTAGATCGTTACTTTTCATAACTATACTGATCTGTTAAGAACATATTATGTCAGCTTTGTGAGTCCCCTTGAGTATTTTGTACGGCATGATCATATCTCTGTTTCAACTCTCCTTAACCAGTATGAGTTGACCAGACCACACACTAGAAATTGAAGGGACGACGACGTTTCGGTCCGTCCTGGACCATTCTCAAGTCGATTGTGATGAGGAGGTAGGGACAGGCAATAAATAGGCAAGAGAGAGCTGAGGAGGAAAGTCAGGTGTAGGGGATAGTAGTAATGGAAACTGCAGCAGGCCTATTGGCCCATACGAGGCAGCTCCTATTATAACCACCGAAGGAGAAGTAATAGGAAAAAGAAGAGGATAGCAAGGGAGCGTAGGAGAAGACAATGAACAGAAAAAGGGAGAAGAGAGAAAGAAAAGGAAAGAGAAAGAAAGAAATGGAAGGGGGAAAGCTTATGTTAAGTCACGTTTGTTAGAAAGATTAGAGCATTTGAGTATATACTGTGAAAGGGAAGAGTCCACAGCAACAAAGCCAGGACTCAAGTTCATGTTGGGTACATTGTTTATAAGAGCCGATTCTACAAGACGGCGTCTGTGTAGAGTAGAGGCAGGAAAGATTATTTTGGAGGAAGACCAATCAATGGGATGATTAGAATCCCTCACATGGCAGAAGAGAGCATTGTTAGTGTCTGCAGACTTAACACTTCTCTTGTGTTCTTTAAGTCTGTCATTCAGTGTACGGCCAGTTTCGCCAAAGTATTGGAGAGGACAAGATGAACAGGAAATAGAGTAGACACCGGCAGCATTAGAAGCAGGAGGAGCAGTGTGAACTAGATTGCTACGAAGTGTGTTAGTTTGTCGAAAGGCGAGTTTAATGTCAAGAGGACGAAAGGTATTGGTAAAAGTTTTGAGTTCAGATATGAAGGGAAGGCATAGTACAGTGCTACTAGTGGTGCGGGTGTTGCGTGCGTGTGAGACAGGTATTACGTGCGTGTGGTGCGGGTGTTGCGTGCGTGTGAGACAGGTATTACGTGCGTGTGGTGCGGGTGTTGCGTGCGTGTGGTGCGGGTATTGCGTGCGTGTGGTGCGGTTGTTGCGTGCGTGTGAGACAGGTATTACGTGCGTGTGGTGCGGGTGTTGCGTGCGTGTGAGGGCGCCAGTACTCAGCGACCACTCAGGAGTGCGAGCAGAGCGGCCAAGGGTGGAGGTGTGGAGGCCGGGGAGACGATGATCGGGGGGCCAGACATAATGCCTGTAATACCAGGAGATAAATAAAGTGAGAGTAAGAGATAATTGTGGTATAAGTCCAGTGGCCGGGGCGAGACAGGAGTGAGAGGCTCTCCTCCTGGGCAGGAAGGGAGAGGGGGCGAGGTGTTAGAACGAGAGAGAGAGAGAGAGAGAGAGAGAGAGAGAGAGAGAGAGAGAGAGAGAGAGAGAGAGAGACCCCAAGCCGGTTAAATCGATTTTCATTTGCTCCGGACATATTATTTTCCTCTCCAGGTAACAGAATTAGATGTCCTTTCTGTCCGCCTTATCTGTCCACTCATCTGTATTGTTGTTTGTTGTTTTCTGTCTTATTATCTTCTTATCTATTGTACTGCATCCACCTGATAACTCTCTGCTTTCTCTTCCTTGTATCCCTCTGACTTGTGCTCTTGCATCTTGGTTTAATTGGACGAGGATTTCTCCAAATGGCATCTTTATTCGTGGCAAACTAAAATATATAATTAACTAGCATGTATTACATTTATTATAAATTTCACACAACGTTTCGAATCAATATGGTTCAGTCTCAAGTGATGGGACAGTACTGGGCGTATTAGATTTATACCATTAGGTGGGTCAGGTTCATGCAAATGTAGATAGGTGAAGAATGAGGCGTATATTCCACATGTTGTGTGGATATACAGAGCAACGGCCTTGTATGGGTCTGGGTGTATTCTGTATAGTGTCCTTAATTCTAATGCCCTTGTTGCCTTTCTTTTGACGGCGCATCTTGTTACTTTGTTTTTTTCAGAGTCTCTTGCTGTTTTAATTACGATTTTAAATTTCATGTTGTTGAATATTTCTTTGTTTTCCTGCTAAAATTTGTATCTCTGTTTTATATGGTCCAACCACTTGGGCTGGACGGTAGAGCGACGGTCTTGCTTCATGCAGGTCGGCGTTTAATCCCCGACCGTCCAAGTGGTTGGACACCATTCCTTCCCTCCCTTGTCCCATCCCAAATCCTTATCCTGACCCCTTCCAAGTGCTCTATAGTTGTAATTGCCTTGCGCTTTCCCCTAATAATACCTTCTGTTGTATTATTTGTATCTCCTTTCTCTACTTTCGTGTTAATTTATTATCGCGTATTCAAATACAGTAATAATAATAATAATAATAATCCACGAAGAAATCATATTAACCTAATGTATTAATTAGAACATAAATTGGAGCAATGAGAAGGATTCGAACCTGCAAAACATGGATGCTCCCAAACGCACACCTTAAACCCCCTGAACCACGACTTACGCTACAAGCAATAAGTAACCTGAGAGTCAACAGAACCCACTTAAGGGGGTCTAGAGGCATCGACTTGATACCCCATCAAGTTTGTACACATTACCCGCGGTCTCTCAGGCGGCTCCAGAGGCTTTTCTCACGGATACATCAACTTTATACATCAAGATACATCAACTTAATACATCAACTTAATGTGATGTATCAAGGAACATATCCACAGTAGCCCAGGACTAGAGCGCCTCTGGGAACACGCAGTTCGTGGATTCGAACCTTTTCAAGGCTCCTGTGGGCTTATTCTTAGTAATAATAATAATATGAAATATAAAACTCGTATCAGTAATATTTATAAATTTAAATTCTTATAAATGCGGGCTTTTTTTACCCTCTGTAATGTCTTCTGTATCTCCAACATTTCCTCTGTTAATAAAACATGTGTATCATTGTAATGTATATGTATTATCATCATTTATGTGTATCATTCTCATACATCATTTCATTATTTATATGTATCATTCTTATGTATAATATCATCACTTACACGTCTCATTAAACTTAACTCTACATATTATACCATATAATATATATACTGTGAAGGAATACTTCCATCTGAACATATTTATATTTCCAAAATTAATATCTTGTTGCGAAGTGTTATGGCACGAGGACATAAATATGAGGCATTAGCGCGTCACACATAATTTCGCTCTAATTTCAGAGAAGGAATAGCCTTTTGTCGGTGATTATCGCTCAGATTCCCTTAATAATGTTCAACTGACGTGCCCGGCCTGACCTCTAACACTTGCGAAGGGGTGAGGGAGGTTGGGGGGTGAGGGGGATATGTTGGGGGGTATGTTGGGGGGAAGGGGGGGTATGTTGAGGGGGGGGGCATAAGGGAGGGGGGATCGAGTATGTTGGTGGGGAGAGAGAAGAGGGAGAAATGTTAACCACGGACGTGTATATGACAATTTATATAATAAGATAATTTGAAAAATGTGATGCATAAAAATATCATTAGTTATTTTTATTATTTATTATTTATTATTTTTTATTATTATAATTTTTGCCTTTGTAAGAACTTTGCAAAGGCAAAGGCAAACTCTACTTTGATTAAATATCATATTTTCCATAATTTAGACTGTTTTGAGCATCATTTAAATTTATATTGACACTAAACAAATCCACAAGGGTCTTAATGAGAGTTCGAACCTACGCACGGGATGTTCCCAGATGCGCCTCAATCAACTGTACCATAACATGGTCAAAAGAACTGCAACCTGGAGCGCTACTGCCCTCACTAGGCTATATCATATATAGGATATATTGATATATCACATTATTGTGATTGCTGTGTGTATATTGATACTATTTCTGATTACGTGTGATTCCAAAAGTAACCTTTGCACTTTGATAAGAGGACAAGGCTTTGATAAGAGGACAAGGCTTTGATAAGAGGACAAGGCTTTGATAAGAGGACAAGGCTTTAATTTCTAAAATAATCCAGTTAGTAATATTATATTATCTCTATTATTATCTCTAATAAGAATAGATATAAGAATAGGTGCAGATACTGCCATGATATATATTGGTGCTGGATAATTCTCTTATCCAAATATTTTCCTGATTTGCCAATAAACTATTGTAATATGTATCATTACTTTCGTCTTTAGCGATGTTTATAATTTACAAATTCATGGCAGTAGATTCACTGGTGAATGTGACCTTTTGTATAGAGAGGTTACAGTAAACATTCTCCCTTCACCACTAACCTACTTCACCATACATCAGTACCACTCACTACATCACACATTATCACACACCACCACACACCACCACACATCACCACACACCACCACACATCACCACACATCACCACACATCACCACACACCACCACACATCACCACACATCACCACACATCACCACACACCACCACACATCACCACACATCACCACACATCACCACACACCACCACACATCACCACACACCACCACACATCACCACACACCACCACACATCACCACACACCACCACACATCACCACACATCACCACACACCACCACACATCACCACACATCACCACACACCACCACACACCACCACCACACCACCACACATCACCACACACCACCACACATCACCACACACCACCACACACCACCACACATCACCACACACCACCACACACCACCACACACCACCACACACCACCACACATCACCACACACCACCACACACCACCACACATCACCACACACCACCATACACCACCACACACCACAACACCACCACACACCACCACACACCACCACACCACCACACACCACAACACACCACCACACACCACCACACACCACCACACACCACCATACACCACCACACACCACACACCACCACACACCACCACATACCACCACACACACACCATCAACACAATAACCATGATCCATACATAACTTCTGCGAGAGAGAGTAAGTGTTGTTGCTCAAGCGACAGGTCAATATTCACTCCCTGACACTCCAGCTTTTATATTCATGAAGCAATCACTCAAGTTTGAGTACGAGTGAGAAAGGCAGAGAGAAAACAGTGATACGTCACAGCTGGATGAGACGACAAGACTGAAGCAGCAACGACTGATTGATTGTTTGGTTATGTCTCGGACACCACAACGACGAGGTCACTCACGCAGAACGAACCTTATAATACCCTCTACGTCAATCCATCAAAACACTAACCATCAATTGGTTAAGTTTTGAGCAAGCAATGTTTCTATTTGATCTACAAGCAGGAGGTACTCTACGTCCTCTACGAGGTCGTAAGTACAAGGAAACCCAAATTTTCTTGTTAAGATATCTAAGTACATCAATATGTATGTAGCTACTGCATATGAAGGGTTACATAGTACCGAGAGCTAGCTTTGTGATACTGTAAACAATACCCATCTCCCCGGAGGGTTTGATATATATATATATATATATATATATATATATATATATATATATATATATATATATATATATATATATATATATAAGGGCACGTGAACACCGCTGGAAATCATTGCATACAGATTTGAGAATAAATCGACTTGGTTACTTGAGAATCGATTTGAGAATGGTCCAGGATGGACCGAAACGTCGTCGTACCTTCACATTCTACGCAGGCGATGAGTCACAATAACGTGGCTAAAGTATGTTGACCAGACCACACACTAGAAGGTGAAGGGACGACGACGTTTCGGTCCGTCCTGGACCATTCTCAAATCGATTGAGAATGGTCCATTCTAGTGTGTGGTTTGGTCAACAATTATTGTATACAATATGAGAATACCTTCAAGAATACGGGAGTGGATATGAGTTAAAGGTTGGTTAGTCTATTCTATGATCTGTGTTCTCCTAGAAGTGTCCACATGGCTGCTCCTGCAGAACTGGCGAGTCAGCGAGGAAGGGGCGTGTACACACACAGGAGAACCAACCCATCAGTCCTTACACACGCTTTGGTCGTCGAGGGAGAGGTGGCGAGGCCAGTCGTTAAGTACAGTTGTGAAGGGTGAGAGCGTCAGTTACAGCCCCGCTCCTGTGCCAGGTAAGTCCACTACGGGCTCACCATAGCCCGTGCTACTTTGGAACTTTTGTTCTAAAGTAGCTGACTCTAAAACAACAACATGGGTGAGAGCGTGGGTGTTCCTCCGCTGGTGCCGGGGACGGGAAGGAGGTTATCTTGAGGTTATCTTGAGATGATTTCGGGGCTTTAGTGTCCCCGCGGCCCGGTCCTCGACCAAGCCTCCACCCCCAGGAAGCAGCTCGTGACAGCTGATTAACACCCAGGTACCTATTTTACTGCTAGGTAACAGGGGCATAGGGTGAAAGAAACTCTGCCCATTGTTTCTCGCCGGCGCCTAGGATCGAACCCAGGACCACAGGATCACAAGTCCAGCGTGCTGTCCGCTCGGTCGACCAGCTCCCCCTCATGAAAAACTTACTCATGAAAAACTTGGAAGGTCATCAGTTGTGAGTCATGAACCGAGTGTTTCTCACTCATAAACAGGAGGTTCAGCCGCTAGATTAACGAGCATTTAGTCATTGTTTATGAGGGCGGGGTTGCCAAATTTACCCGACTGGCAGATGTGAAGCATGACTCCAGCCGAAGCCTCGATCATAATTAGGAATCTCTAGGCAAGTGCAAATATGAATCACCTTCGCCTATATTAAGGCCATTTTGAACATAATATTGATGAACCCAACTGTTGTGTCCGTAATTGTGCTCTCCGGCTGTAATTACAAGATATTGCATTAATTTTTCATGTTTATTTAATATAAATAGTAATTCTGATAATAATAATATAGTAAATTAGATATATTTGATTTCAGACGTTCAAAAATACAGCAAGCTGCTTACAGGGATAATACATTATAGTCTCAAAGGCGGAATACATGTAACTAACACTGAGACACATATTAGCACTGTGTATACATGTACAGCCTATACATATACACAATCTCTAAAAGTATTATCGAATTCCAATGTGCTAAAGTAGAAGATAAAAGTATTTGAATAAGTAATCATATAAATAACCCAAATATATAATTCCAAATGTATCTATACAAACAAATCACAGCAGCTCATCCTTGCCAAAAATATCAATAAATAAATCAATGTAAGCAGGTCGTGTGAGGCGCAAAGATTCCCACAGACAACGTTTGTGTACTAAACGCGGGAAAACTGCGTATCAACACAATGGACTCCTTGACGTGAGGTTAACATTTCAAGTAGCATTGCCTATCTCGAGCCAAATAGCTTGACAAAGGATTTAATCTCGTTGTAATTCAGTGTGAGAGTTGCCTGCACTGCCCTCTAGGCGATCCAATCCTCCGGGCACAAAGCAAGACGCGATTGTCACATATTGGTATAAACGATTCTATCCACCATCAACAACATGAGTGACAACAGAGAACTTATGTTCCCTATTGCTTCCTTTGTTCGAATACGTGATTTTTTTAAATTTGCTATGTTCTGATTGGTGCATAATCATCAGAATGTTTCTCATCGCGTATGGAATTGATTGTGGTTTCGAACCTGGAGTGTTTAAAAGTTATATACAAATCGTCATTGCATGTACACCATCAAGCAAGCTGTAATGTATTTCCGAAGCCGAAGCCAATACATTCGAATGCAACGAGGCAATCTGTCCGCGAACCCTCTTGACACTTTGAGTTTTTCTCGCGCTGAGGACTGTCATTTGTCAATCACGGCTGTATTATGTGTATTCTAACACGCCCCCCCCCCCCTCGCACCGCCGCTCCCAAGCCCACTCTTCAATACCCTGCTTGACCCTGAGATATTGAATGAGGGAGGAGTTACTAAAAAAAAAGAAAAAAAGGAGGAGTGATCTGCTTCGTTACCAGGCAACCCGTCCTCAAACCAAGTCCATTCCATCCAGGGGTCGACCCCAAAGACACATTCACCAATTTTAACATGATGTTAATTGAAAATAGTAATTTTCTAAAAAAATAAATTTATATTATTATGTATTAGCATACTGTGCAAATTTAGGCATTAATTAGGTTAGGTTAAGTGTTTAGGTTCTGTTGGCGATTATTTACATTTGTAGTACGTGGATGAAGCATTTACAGTGTTGTGGTTCGAACAGAGGTCGTCAACGAAGCACTGTTCGAGAAGTGTTCGAACATCATTTGTGGGTCGTGTGTAAACCGTTTTTGAGTGATAAACCAGGGAGTTTGGTCGCTGGATTAACGAGCATTTGGTCTTTGTTGTGAGAACGGGCTCATGACGTTCGAACATTTATTCGGAAAGGGTTTTACTGGTGACCCCTGTTCGAATCACAGCTTTATAAATTGTTTATCCACAAATCCACATGCGCGCACACACACACTCTCTCTGTCTGTCTGTCTGTCTCTCTGTTTCTCTCTCTCTCTTTCTCTCTCTCTCTCTGTCTCTCTCTCTGTCTCTCTCTCTGTTTCTCTCTCTCTCTCTCTCTCTCTCTCTCTCTCTCTCTCTCTCTCTCTCTCTCTCTCTCTCTCTCTCTCTCTCTCTCTCTCTGTCTCTGTCTCTGTGTGTCTCTCCCTCTCCCTAATATTCCTGTGGTACCCCTGCCTCTGCACTTGGCTATACATCAAGGGCCTCACCCATTATTAGCAGACAAACTGCGCTGAGAATCTTGCCGATAACGTTGTCATTACCACCAAATACAAATAAAAATGTCAGGTTTGGCTCAAAATTGTTAGTGTGGGTGTTAGATGAATGGATGTGTGGTGAGTGAGGGTAGTGTGAGACGAGTGATGAGTGAGGTGAGATGAGTAAGGCGTGAGAGTGGGCGTGTAGTGAGAAGTGAGAGTGGGTAGATGATGAGTGATGTTGTGTGTGTGTGTGTGTGTGTGTGTGTGTGTGTGTGTGTGTGTGTATGTGTGTGTGTGTGTGTGTGTGTGTGTGTGTGTGTGTGTGTGTGTGTGTGTGTCTAAATTCTGACTATTAAGCCAGTTGCTGACCATTCCCAGGATGCAACCCTTAGTGGCTTTCTAACTCCAAGGTAGCTATTTATTGTTAGGTAAACGGAAGCATGAGGTGAAAGGAAACTCTGCCAAATTATTTTTGCTCCGGACAGGAATCGAACCCGGGTTTTGCGGATGAGAATGGAAGCCGTTTTCTCTCTCTCTCTCTCTCTCTCTCTCTCTCTCTCTCTCTCTCTCTCTCTCTCTCTCTCTCTCTCTCTCTCTCTCTCTCTCCCTACTATTAGGGAACAATATATGACATAATACCCAGGTGTAGTGAGGTGGTAAGTGATGACCGCCGTTCCCTCTACCGCCGCCCCTCTAAAATATGAAGATGAATTGTGCCAGTGCTTCAAGGGCGGAGCAGCACGAGTAGCTCCTTGTGGGTGGGTCACTTCCTGCAGCCACGTGCTGTCTTCAGGAGCAGACCTCCTGCTGGTGACGGGGTGGCGTCCAGGGCCTTCAGTGCTGCAGCGAACAGTCCTCCGTCCTCCTAAGATTTGCCAATGTCAAGAAACTGTCATACTAAAGTGCCCCCTTATCCTAACCTACCAGAGAACCCAAAACAGAAAACGGGACGGTATTTAAATTTCGCGAGCCGCTAGTATTTTCTAGTACCACGATTTTTGGTTTTTGGTAGAGTATACGTCAAAATGCGACGTTCTATTGGGAGGACGGGTTGGGAGCTTTTGGTTGTGATGAGGACTAATCTATTGAGTCCGATGCATAGAAAACGTAGATATTTGTGAGCCGTTACTTGTCATAATAGGTTGAATTTGAAACGTTTGTCACCATGATACACTATGTCCTGCCACTGGTTATGTGTCTCAGAGCCAGGATACACAGTGTCCTGCCACTGGTTAGTGTGTCTCAGAGCCAGGATACACAGTGTCCTGCCTCTGGTTAGTGTGTCTCAGAGCCAGGATACACAGTGTCCTGCCACTGGTTAGTGTGTCTCAGAGCCAGGATACACAGTGTCCTGCCTCTGGTTAGTGTGTCTCAGAGCCAGGATACACAGTGTCCTGCCACTGGTTAGTGTGTCTCAGAGCCAGGATACACAGTGTCCTGCCTCTGGTTAGTGTGTCTCAGAGCCAGGATACACAGTGTCCTCCCACTGGTTATGTGTCTCAGAGTCAGGATACACAGTGTCCTGCCTCTGGTTAGTGTGTCTCAGAGTCAGGATACACTGTGTCCTGCCTCTGGTTAGTGTGTCTCAGAGCCAGGATACACTGTGTCCTGCCTCTGGTTAGTGTCTCTCAGAGCCAGGATACACAGTGTCCTCCCACTGGTTATGTGTCTCAGAGTCAGGATACACAGTGTCCTACCTCTGGTTAGTGTGTCTCAGAGTCAGGATACACTGTGTCCTGCCTCTGGTTAGTGTGTCTCAGAGCCAGGATACACTGTGTCCTCCCACTGGTTAGTGTGTCTCAGAGTCAGGATACACTGTGTCCTCCCACTGGTTAGTGTGTCTCAGAGCCAGGATACACAGTGTCCTGCCTCTGGTTAGTGTGTCTCAGAGTCAGGATACACTGTGTCCTCCCACTGGTTAGTGTGTCTCAGAGTCAGGATACACAGTGTCCTCACACTGGTTAGTGTGTCTCAGAGCCAGGATACACTGTGTCCTCCCACTGGTTAGTGTGTCTCAGAGTCAGGATACACAGTGTCCTCACACTGGTTAGTGTGTCTCAGAGCCAGGATACACTGTGTCCTCCCACTGGTTAGTGTGTCTCAGAGCCAGGATACAGTGTCCTCCCACTGGTTAAATCCCAAGTGGACGCAGCACAAACACAGCCACAAACTTACATTAATACACTTATCTTTTCCCGCGCTTTTTTCAATACGTGTCTCAAGCCAAATATAAGTCTAAATATTCTCCCTCAAAATTACCCGAGGATTTAATTTTGACGGTAAAAAATCCACCAAAATCCACCAAATCCACTCCCCACCAAAAAAAATCGAGATGTCTGCTGCCTTTTGTAGTGAAAAACCTGTGATTTTACGAAGTGGGTGGCGGGTGGCGGGCAGGTTTGCACACGACTCCATACTTCGAGATCATGGAAGCCGTAAAAAGGTCTGAACAAAGGGTTAACAAAGGCGCCCACCGGAGCTCGGGGGTCCAAGAGAGCCGAGTGAGCGACGCTAGTGATTCGCTGGCAAATATTTGAAGACATCTCAGGGCGGGAAGGACTCACCCTCCACCCCTTTATCTCGGCCCACCGCCGCCACCACCTGACGATCAGCTGAGACACGATAAACAAACTCGCGTCTTGAGTCGTGGGGGCGTGTGGCGCTCCACTGCACGGGGGGAGGGAGCCAGGGAGAGAGAGCAGGAGCAGCAGCCCGTCCTCCTATGGTCTACCAATGTCGAGAAAACGGGCAATTTAAAGTGTCCTTATCCTAACCTATCTGAGGACCCAAAACAGAAAACGGGACAGTATGGTACTCTCACTAGCCGCTTCCATTTTCTAGTACGATCATTTTTGGCTTTATGTAACGCATACGTGCGAAAAACGACGTTCTTTGTAAGAGAACAGTCAAAGGCAGTCCCTTTGGGAGGGACTGCCAGGGTTCCCCACATACAACATCAAACAATGGGAGAATATCTTAGATCCAGCTACTTAGAACAAAAGTTCCAAAGTAGCACGGGCTATGGTGATCCCGTAGTGGATATACCTGGCACAGGAGCGGTGCTGTGTGTGAAATGGGAGAAATTTGTTAGTGAATAATAAACTCTGTGGTTCCTGCCAGGTGTTGTGCTGCTCTAATTGCTCCCTCGTGTACACGAATGTTATTTGTATTCGTTTGAAATATACAAGTCTCTGAAGAGTTATTCGTAGGGAATATACGTTTATAATAGAGCAATAGATTACCAGATCATCGATATCCAGCCACAAATATAAAGTAATAATCATCACAATAATATTAATAAAACAGAAATCACATTAACGTTTATATATCAATGAGAAAAACTGATAAATATAAAAATGTTAAATTGATAAAGAAAATTGGAAAAAATTATCATTGATATATATATATATATATATATATATATATATATATATATATATATATATATATATATATATATATATATATATATATATATACCTAGAAGGGGTACCACCTCTGGTGCAAGTGTAGGGACACTTGTCTATATATGGACACTTATATATATATATATACATATATATATATATATATATATATACATATATATATATATATATATATATATATATATATATATATATATATATATATATATATATATATATATATACCAGGTTATTGTGTTTTCTGTGTTTCTGAAGTTGGGGTGTGAGGTGTCGGACTTTTCTCTGCCCCTCCTCCAAAGTGCTTGTAGCTCACACGTAAGAATTAGGACTGACTTCAGTAGGGACCTCCAAACTTCCTGGTCCAGTGGTAGAGTACGCGACTGGCAATTCCAGGGTCGTAGGTTCGAGTCCACCTATAGTCCTAGTGGATTTTCTCAATAATAACAATAATGATGATAATATTAACAGTAATTTCATGCATATAAAACACAATACATATATATATACAAATGTTGAAATGTGTATTACTCCTATGTGTTTAAGATGATGTTCGTTGTAGAGCGTTTCAAGCAGGACTAAGACTATATACATATACATAAGACTTTATACATATAGGAGGACACATGTTGGGGTCATGTATACAGTAACAGATTATGGAAATAGTATTTAAAAATTGACGCTATAGTTAAAAAAAGACAAATAATTCATGGCACTGGATAATATATCAAAAATACACCGTTATACCAGATCAGAAGAGTATATACAGGTTTTCTAGAGTATTTTTGTTACATTGTTGATAATAATATTACTTGCAATAGCTATTAATACTAGTTCTAACTAACTGCGGAGACTAATCAGTATGAGACTATACTAAATTGTCATAAAAATCCGCGAGATTATCATAGGCCGATAATTAGAAATTATAGAATTTGATGTTATGAATAATCAGAGTTCTTACGCCGATATTGAAAATTTCTCGTTTTCAAATAATTCTAACATTGAATTAGAAACAATGTTATTAACTCTAATCATATGTAAGCTTCATTATGCATTAAAAATAAGAAATAATTTATAATTGCAATTATATTGACCATTTGAGGTTACAACGATGTTAATTCTTTGAGGTTGCAATCAAAATTATAATTTTAGGCTGCAACAATATTAATAATTTGAAGTTTCAATGATACTAATAATTTGAGGTTGCAATTAACGATAAAAAGGCGAGTAATAACAAAACTCGCTCAACGACAAAAAATTATTACAAAATAAATTATGCATAATTTCAGATGAAATAGAGTAAATTTGAATCAAATTCCCAAGTTTTTTTTCCACACCATTTGACAGGAAGGGTTAATATTTGGGCTGGAGTGAACAAGCGGACACATTTTATTATTAATAAAATAGGTGTATTTTAATAATAAAATATTATTCTGTATTAAATAAATTTGTATTTTAAGACGTAGGTCGAATTACATTCTACTTACAATTAATGTACAGAGACGTGTTCGCAAGATATACACAGCCAAATAATCCTAATGAAGTGATTTACATATATAATGAATTTATATTTGTATATTTCACAGTATTTTAATTTAGAATGAAGAAAGTCAATGAGATTAGATTCGTATAGGTTGTGTGCCGTCTGGACCAGCTCTCTGGCGAGTCTTAGTTCTATGGTTGTGTTGCCGTGAAGGCTTTTCAAGGTGTTTGAGTACGGTGGAGTAACGTTTGGGGGAGCCTAAACGTTTTCGTTGATATTTTTTGAGATTTCCAATGGCCACAGTGTTTAAAACTTCGACGTTCAGAGTGTTCAAGATTCTGAAGTTGGGGCTGTTCGGAACGTGTATGTTGGGGAATTATAACGCCAACGTTGAACGTTTTCAAGGTTTCGTCCGTTAAAGTCTTAAAGACGTCAGCGTTCAAAGTCTTGCAGACGTCAGCGTTCAAAGTCTTGAAGACGTCAACGTTCAAAATCTTGCAGACGTCAGCGTTCAAAGTCTTGCAGACGTCAGCGTTCAAAGTCTTGCAGACGTCAGCGTTCAAAGTCTTGAAGACGCCAAGTTGCAGTCTTGAAGACGGCAAGTTGCAGTCTTGCAGACGCCAAGTTGCAGTCTTGAAGACGCCAAGTTGCAGTCTTGCAGACGCCAAGTTGCAGTCTTGAAGACGCCAAGTTGCAGTCTTGCAGACGCCAAGTTGCGAGGGACGAGCGAGGCATCAACATCCGGTACACACACACACTGTGGACGAGGAGCAGGTGAAGGGTGGCCGGTGTATGGATCAGACGATGGTTGGAGTGATTACGACATGAGTTATGAGAGCAGTAATTGCAGAGGGGCAGGAATGCCGGGTCACTATCCACCAGCGGTGGGTGTGTATACCGGGGTATAATTACACACAGGTGGTGTGAAACTGCCACTATACATAGTGAAGGAGTGTGTGTGGCGGGTGTAGCGAGAGGTGTGGCGACACAAGGTGCCCCGGGGCAATATGTGCTGTGGGCGTGCTTCTGTTAACATCACCAGCATGGCAGTAGTTATGGCTTCGCAGATTGCGGTAGAGGTAGCAATAATGGCAGTGTTTGTGATGGTAGTTAGCGCGTTAGCGAGTGTACCCTGGAGCAGACGGGAGAGGTTGCGCCCTCTCCTCCAGCAGCAGCACCAGCAGCAGCAGGAGCAGAGCCCAGCAGAGCCCAGCATAGCATTAGGAGAGGCTATCTCCATCTTCCAACGCGTCGAGCACCACCGATACGCTCCTCTCGCCAGGTTTTTTCCGTGTTAATGTCGTACTTACACCGTGTATTAAGGCATCCATCAGAGGGCAAAACACGGGGTTCACTATAATCCCGGAGCGGAGTGATAGCCCCCCTGGTCGTGATCAGACCAGTCCGTCAACTATGTACATCAATAAGCGTCAAGAAGCTGTGAACTCCGGTCATAATTTCCCTCGTAAATCACCCGTAGCCCCAAGCAAGCAGAGAGAGGGAGAGAGAGAGAGAGAGAGAGAGAGAGAGAGAGAGAGAGAGAGAGAGAGAGAGAGAGAGAGAGAGAGAGAGAGAGAGAGAGAGAGAGAGAGAGAGAGAGAGTAGAAGTGAGCTCGCTCTGTAATATTTATTACTTAAACGAAGAAGAGAAAGCCTCTGATGAGGATGCTGGAATGATGCTCTGCGTTGGGACTATTATGCTATTGACGCTGTCGGTGTTTTAACACCAGGATATTTGTATTATTCTCTCTCTCTCTCTCTCTCTCTCTCTCTCTCTCTCTCTCTCTCTCTCTCTCTCTCTCTCTCTCTCTCTCTCTCTCTCTCTCTCTCTCTCTCTCTCTCTCTCTCTCTCTCTCTCTCTCTCTCTCTCTCTCTCTCTCTCTCTCTCTCTCTCTCTCTCTCTCTCTCTCTCTCTCTTTGAGTAAATTTCCCTTCTCGGGGATTCAACTTCGGCTCTTTGGTCCCGCCTCTCAACCTTCAGTCAAATGATATAACGGTTTCAAATGTGTAAGCCGTCTGTGAGTATTATATTCACCTAGTTGTGCTTGTGGGGGTCTTTCACGTTCTTTCTGGCTCTTTCGGCCCGCCTCTCAACTGTCAGTCAATTTTTCACACACACACACACACACACACACACAGACACACACACACACACACACACACACACACACACACACACACCCAGCCCAAGCAGCCCGTAAAGCTGTCAAACTCCCAGGTACCTATTTACTGCTAGGTGAACAGACACATCAGGGTAATTTGCCCATTTGTTTCCGCCATCGCCGGGAATCGATCCCCGGTCCCTAGGATTTCGAATCCAGAACACTGTCCACTCAGCTACCAGGGCCCCCCAGGTGTATGCATGTGTGTGTGTGTGTTACCAATATCCCCCATATAGATGAACACTGTAGGAAGATCTTGGCAGTAAACGCCGCTCCAGTTAAGAGCGATGACATGTAAATACCGCTATACTTCCCCATACAGTTACTGGCCACACACAGTGCTGCTTAACGTGACTGAGCGAGATACGAGTCATCCTTAAGGCCACACACACAGTACAACAGATAGACCTTTATGGCTGCAACTGTAAACAAACAACATTACAGTTGGTGTCTGATGAAGAGGAATGAATGGTCCTGTAATTACGATCCGAGTCACTCCTAGGTGTCGACCCGCGTTTACTTGGTGCCTGAAATATGTGGCGGGAGTTTCTTTCGTGCCTCTCAGGCGGGACTGACGTTACACGGCTAGCCTGAGCCAGATTATTAACAGGTTAGGCTAGCCAAGGCTCTTGGTCACACCAAGGTTGGTGTGAAGGTGCGTTCAGATGGCAATAAATGATTTATGTGTGCCATATAAAACGATGCATCAGAAGTCAGTAACAGGTGTACCATATTTGCAATAAAAGAAGTACTCGGGTTATCAAAGTGCGTCCTGTACACACTCCCCCCCCAAAAAAAAATACCTGGGCATGAGTATGGTGAGGGAGGGATGGTCCGGATGGTGAGATGTGGTACAAGAGCAGCCTGGAGTACCTATACTTATTGTTTACGGGCTATTCATGCCCGTGCCACCTTTTGAGTGGCTTAATCTTCATCAATCATCACCTACACTTATTAGCAAAAACTGCCACTGTTCTACCTGTTGTACACGTTAAAATATCTCCACGTTTTTTTCACGGATTAAGGAGCAAATCAAGAAGAAAATTCTCCCAACTATCAAAAGTCGCCACAGAGCCAAAGTAGCGAAAGGAAGAGCCACTGCGATGTGGTACAAACAAGCCACTGTGTACTACTCTTTCGAGCCTGACAAAAAGATATCCAGAGATATTGCAGATATCCATACACTGACTCAGACTTGGTTACAAGTGCTGCTGGGAGGTAATAAACCCAATAGTTAAAGAGTGTCATATCTGTGGAACAGAAGCAGAGGCGCCACTATTACACTACTTACTGGAATGTAAAGCTACTGAAGCCCTGCGCATCAAACTCAACATCCCTGAATATACTAAAGCAAACTAAGTAAACTCAGTCTATACACATGGGTAAATGAGGTACACCTCGTAGTGTATTTATCCTTGAACTAAAACTCGCCTGCCAGGGGGTACAAAAAATACAAAAAGACTTAAATAACAGTTATGGAAGAATGAAGAACTTATCAACACTCGATCTGAACTCATCTGCACAAAATTAATTGAAATATAATTAATAAGTATCATACGGCACGCTTTTATCGCGTGTAATTTTTGATGGTGAAACAATTTATTCTTTCTCCTACCTCTACTTTCTCGGCCTCCTTCCCGAGTCTGCCTATTATCGCTCTCTTCCTCTCCTGCTCCATTTTCCCCCTGCGGGTCGTCCGAGCGGCTAGTGGGCAGCCATTCTGCGAGAAATTTATCCGTAAAAGAGGTGCTTGTGGTCGCGTATGAGGCTTTAGACGCCTGATCCACCCGGGTTATAGTGAGAACAGCCACCATTTTTGCCTGCTCCTCTGTGTATACACTCTCTCGTGTTATATATATATATTTATATATATAATATATATATGCGAACCAGCTTGAATGGTCCCCAAGCGTATATGCAACTGAAAATTCCACACTCCAGAAGTGACTCGAACCCGGACCGCCAGGAGCACATTGTAACTGGTGTACACGGTGCTTTAAACCACTCGACCATCAGTGACCGAACAAAAGGCAGTGCGAATTACAGTTCCAGTCACAGTGCTTCCTTGAGAGTATAACTATAGTATAGTCATTTGAACGGCGTCCAGCTCTGTGGTTAAGTGCCGCCTCCAGCTCTGTGGTTAAGTGCCGCCTCCAGCTCTGTGGTTAAGTGCCGCCTCCAGCTCTGTGGTTAAGTGCCGCCTCCAGCTCTGTGGTTAAGTGCCGCCTCCAGCTCTGTGGTTAAGTGCCGCCTCCAGCTCTGTGGTTAAGTGCCGCCTCCAGCTCTGTGGTTAAGTGCCGCCTCCAGCTCTGTGGTTAAGTGCCGCCTCCAGCTCTGTGGTTAACAACCACACTACTTCTTCTCTTGCCACTTCGGCTACTGCTGCTTGGGTTTATATTACAGTAGCATTGCTTCTACCGTTATTTTGCCGCTAATAATCAAACACAAACACAGTTACGACGCTGAATATATATAACCAGAACATTTACCTTCCATTCTTACGCTATTGTGTAAAAACAGACGTCAATAGAACCCACAAAAGGGGGTAGAACCCCCTCTCACAACCCTGGTTGATACCTGGGTGATACCTGGTTGATGGGGTTCTGGGAGTTTTTCTACTCTCCAAACCCGGCCCGAGGCCAGGCTCGACTTGTGAGAGTTTGGTCCACCAGGCTGTTGCTTGGAGCGGCCCGCAGGCCCACATACCCACCACAGCCCTCAGATAACCCCCTATTTCCCCTTCTCTTCCTTCATCCTTATCTTCCCTTATCCTGCCTCACCCTTAGCGAAGGTCACGTCCTCACGAGATGGGTATCCCGCTAACTATTAAACTACTCAACAAATACACAAACTCACCACTAGAAAAAAAAATCAATCTCAGTACCTGTCCCTCCC
>NC_091179.1:13428587-13438587 GCF_040958095.1 Procambarus clarkii
TTTAATTGCAGTAATCAATTATTCTTAAATATTAAAATGTAGGTACATTTATTATTCCAAATATATATATATATATATATATATATATATATATATATATAGACATTCTCGTTATTTGTATATATTTCTTTGCAGATTGGATTATTTCAGTAAGAACATGAATTACTGACTTAGTTATGTGAGGATAGGATAGGTTAGGTTTGACCAGATGTCTATGTTACTTTTAACTCGAATTAAAAAAAATCAATCCATATATTAATGTAATGGAAAGCTTAAGCATTCAGTGAGAAAAAAATGTTGAAAACAATAATATTTCAGAAAAATCTGGCTTATTAAGCAATTTGACCTAACACACACACACACACACACACACACACACACACACACACACACACACACACACACACACACACACACACACACACACACGAGGGGACACAGGTGGAAGCTGAGTACTGAGTAAATAAGCCACAGAGACATTAGAAATAACTCTTTCAGTGTCAGAGTAGTTAGTAAATGGAATGCACTAGGCAGTGATGTGGTGGAGGCTGACTCCATACACTGTTTCAAATGTAGATATAACAGAGCTCGAGAAGCACAGGAATCTCTACAGAACCAAAGCTCTGTACAGATTCAAAGCAAGCACAACTAGGTGACTACACACACACACACTCATATGTATCTATATATATATGTATCAGAATCACCGTAGAACAAATGAAACGAAATAACGGACTGACGTGTAGTGACAGTAATAGTTCAAGTACTAGACGAGTACAAGTACAGTGCTTGTTACACTGCTAGTAGTTGTGGTAGTTAGCGCTGGTACTATCAACATTTAGTAATGATAGGAAGACCATCATTCCTTCCCTGCTAATTTAAATCTTTCCCACAGAACGTGGTGATTCATTTTCCCGGCGGTAATGTAACCCATAAAGTGGTGAAGAATAGGGAGATAGCCTTCCATTGTTCTATCTTGTATCCTCTGTCATGATGGACTAAGAATACTCTCATTATTGAATAGAAGACTGTGGCGTCGTGGTCAATGTCTACTTGAAATTGAAATAAGTTTATTTGAGGTTAAATACACACAAAGGGATGAGGTAGCTCAAGCTATTCTCACCCCGTTCAGTACATCGTGTTAATACATACATAGACACACATCACAAGCAATAAACATATTACCAAACATTCTGAGAGATAAACATCTACATTTCCTCCTTTACACAATGTCTACTGTTCTCTGGTGTCAATGTCTTCAATTCTCCTTTAACTCTTCGTCTTCATCTTAGTTGTGATAATATTTTAATTAACTCCTTCTGCATCTTGGGGGTAATACTGTGTATCATTTTGTTCTTTTTCATACCCATAATACCCATTATTTTCATTATAATTATTGGTAAAGATAATTACCAATAATTATAATTAAACACTTATCAAAAGAGCTTTTTCTGCTACTATAAAGTAACCTATACAAAATCCCTAATTAACATCAACGCTACTTAACACAACTCAAATATGAAAACTAACGAAAGCAGCAAAACAGTTCCACATTAATTACAAAAAACTCCCCCCAATAAATATCCCAAGTTCCCCCACATTAATAACAAGAAACCATTAACAAAACAGCCACAAATACCCCACATCCTCCTAAAAAAAGCCGACCAAAACAGCGCTAACTCATTGACATCCAAGATTACAAAAAAAAGGTATAAATCGAAGAGTGTTCTTACGTTTCAATTTGGGGGCCGGATACGTCGAGGTGTGGGCGATTAGGCGTGACCCTGGTGGTAACAGGTGATCCTGTTGTTGATATAGAAGTGACCTGCTAAACACCATGATTTGAGTGTGTTCTCACAACCCTAAGCCTGCTCTTCCCACCCCCCCTCCTTTGCCTTCTCCTTCCTCCTCCTTTCTCCTATCATCATCCACACCTGCTCCCCTGTTTTCTGTTCTGTCCATCTCCCTTTTTCCTATTTTCCAAACTTATCTTTTCTCTCTCTCTCTCTCTCTCTCTCTCTCTCTCTCTCTCTCTCTCTCTCTCTCTCTCTCTCTCTCTCTCTCTCTCTCTGTTAAGATTACACCACAGAACACCAAGATCTCACCTAGGATGACGCTTGGGTGTAACACAGACCGAGAAAAAGATCAAAGTTTTCTATCCTGAAGTAACCAAATTTGGCAATGCTAGTAAATGGTCTCTTCCTTAAGGCTACAAAGCTAAGAAAGCTTTAGTTTCTTATTGCATTCATTAAATTAAGATCAATTGAATTGTCTTATTGCATTCTTATTGATTATTGATTTGCAATAATGGTCTGAATGAATTGATTTAAACGATCGTCTGATACAGTGGCTAAAAATATGGGTTCAAAATCTAAATCTAAAATAGCTGGCAAATGGGAACATTAATGGACAATTCGGGTTTAAATATTAGGTTCGTGGCTGTATCATGTGTCCAGGGGATACACAGGCCAACAGTTGAATCAAAAACTCGTATGGAAGCATTCAATTACACACTAATTATAATATTCGCCATCTTGTCCCCAAAAAATATTAATCAATTTTTCTAAAGAATTGAAAATTAAACAGAATAGGTTTGTTTGACGCAAGGGGGGAGAGATAAGGAGCTAGTAGGAGGCATGTAAGAGCATTGATACAAACACTTGTCTTTAACGACCTGCGCAGTAACGGTATAGCTTTAACTCTGCGCATATGAGCGCTGCAAAGTCCACTACGGGCTCACCATAGCCCGTGCTACTTGGAACTTTTTCTTCCAGGTAGCGAATCTTAAACAACAACAACAGAGCGTTGCATTCCTCATCCACAAGAGCCAGGAGAGGCTTCCTTCCAACCACAAGAGCACTACATTCCTCACCCACAAGAGCCAGGAGCCGGGAGAGGCTTCCTTACGGGCGCGGAGAGGCGCTTATCATCTTGTATCATCGCCTCTTTAAGGTGTAGAAGGAGCGAAGAGATGTGCCAGAAGTGGTCCCTCTTCCTTAATGGCATCTCAATGTTGTGTCTGGTACCTGCTGGCGTTGATTACTGCTTGAGCGGCCCGGGAGGGAGAGTATTTAAGACCTCCTCAACCAGCTTCACGTGTCGTGATTGCAAGTAGTGTGGAGGAGAGAATAGTGATTTTTCTTACTCTAATACGTATTATTTAGCATCGTACATGATACCCGGAGATGAATTGAATTACAGGGTAGGAACCGGAGGCGACGGGGCTATTTGTTCGGGATGTGTCTGTCCTGCCCCCTGGTGGAGGGTTGTTATTATTGTTGCACACACACACACACACCTCTCTCTCTCTCTCTCTCTCTCTCTCTCTCTCTCTCTCTCTCTCTCTCTCTCTCTCTCTCTCTCTCTCTCTGTCTCTCTCTCTCTCTCTCTCTCTCTCTCTCTCTCTCTCTCTCTCTCTCTCTGTCTCTCTCTCTCTCTCTCTCTCTCTCTCTCTCTCTCTCTCTCTCTCTCTCTCTCTCTCTCTCTCTCTCTCTCTCTCTCTCTCTCTCTCTCTCTCTCTCTCTCTCCTGCCTCTCGTAAACCAACTTTACGTTAAAATTCGCGAATTTATACAATATTGTTTCTGCTTGAGATTATTTGTAAGATTAAGCATCTTACTTGTCGGTGACGGAGTGTTCTTCTTGAAGGACCTTTACACACAGCATGCAACACCTTTAGAAATATATTGTTGGCGATATTAATAGTCGTTTTTCCTATTGTGGTGGTGAGTGTGGCTCTTGTGGTGGTGAGTGTGGCTCTTGTGGTGGCTCTTGTGGTGGTGAGTGTGGCTCTTGTGGTGGTGAGTGTGGCTCTTGTGGTCTTCTGAGTACCTCATGTGCTTCTGAGCTTCGCTCTAGCCTTCCTTGTAGCACAGTGGTCGGCTTTCTAGGTCCACAAACGAGAAGCCCAAGGTTCAATCCCCCGTAAGGATCCTCTATAAGCCAAGTGCAGGTTTCCTCCCTCCCCTCCCCCCCCCCCCTTAATGGAAGACTTTCACATCGGGAATCGAACCCACAACGCCCAACAATCCAATGGTCGATGAGTGTACCATTGTTTATCGAGTGATTGTTTATGTGGATGTAAACACGTGACCAAGATGATTCTTGCGTTGATTGGCTAACTGGCGATTGTCTCCTGGTGTGTGGCCTTGAGGTCAGTGGCACTGAAGGAAAGGTTAAGCCCCGTTAGGTCTGGCTGGTGACTGGTTGGAAGACCGTGCAGACCGACTCACCCTTAAGCTAGATTCGTCGGTAATCTCGCGCAACGATGTGTGGCAATCCTCGCGTTGCCGCGTCAATTGAACGGGCGAACTACTGCCGATTGATTGATTGATTGATGAAGATTAAGCCACCCAAAAGGTGGCACGGGCATGAATAGCCCGTAAGTGGTGGCCCTTTTGAGCCATTACCAGTATCAAGAGCTGATACTGGAGATCTGTGGATGAGGTGTGGCTGCACCCTGCGTGACGGGAGATGTCTCCCGTGGAACTACTACCAGAGGGGATTGATTGATAAAGATTAAGCCACCCAAGAGGTGGCACGGGCATGAATAGCCCGAAATGCCAGAGGGGATGAAGGTATCGCTGATAAAGACGCTCTCTGGGATAGGAGTACTGCCCGAGGGTATGGGACGCTGGTGGGGGCAGGCTGTTGTTGTTGTTATAGATTCAGCTATTTGGAACAAGTTCCAAGTAGCACGGGCTATGGTGAGCCAGTAACTTACCTGGCACAGGAGCGGTGCGGCCCCTGGGGGCGGCGTGGCTTGCTACTTATAATGCAGTCCGTTCTAAGGTTTCACAACGTCAAGAAAACGGTCCATTTAAAATGTCCTCTCTTAACCTACCAGAGGATCCAAAACAGAAAACGGGACAGTACGGCACTTTCGCCAGCCGCTTCCATTTTCTAGTGCGACAATTTTTTGGCCTTATGTAACGCATACGTGCGAAAAGCGACGTTCTTTGTACGAGGACAGTTTGCAGCTGTTGGACCCCTACGTTATTCTTTATTATAGGAGACCCTCCTATATATATATATATATATATATATATAGGAGGGTATAAAAAGTATATATACTTTCTATAAAGTGTGTATATCTAGTAGATTTAAGTATGAATTTCCCCTCAACACCCCGAGTTACCCAGCTCTGTAAAACACTCCAGAGCGATAACCGGAAATTTAAATACATTCCCCGAAGCCCAAGTCTTATCAACTGTAAGTCTGAACAGATTAATGGTAAGGCAGCGTCTGGGATGCTCTCGGACGCAGGTTCGAATCCTCGTCACGGCCCTTGTGGATTTGTTCATTTGTTCATCGTAATGGTATTCTGAACTAGCAATCTGCCCACTGAACGAGCACACTTCTCAACTAATGTGGCTGTAAACGTCACATGTTACTTTCTCTCTCTCTTCTTTTTTGCTATATTTATTGTCGTGTAATTCTCCTCCTCAAGTCGAGTTGTAACTTCTAAACAATCATCGTCAATTTTATGTTCATTCAAGAGTTTATTTCATTGTCCAGTGTGTGTGTATTTTTATGTAAATGGTACATGTACCATTACATTTTTATGTAATGGTACATTCTCTTGTGTAACACGATCGTGTGTGACCGTTCTGAGCGTTGCACCTCCAGGGCGATGACGCCAGGTTCAGCAACCAGCTGGTGGTGTGCGTGTGGTCACGCCACACGCCCCGGGGGTCAGGGCAAGGCCTGGGGCCAGATTCACGAAGGAGTTACGCAAGCATTTACGAACCTGTACATCTTTTTTCAATCTTTGGCGGCTTTGTTTACAATTATTAAACAGTTAATGAGCTTCGAAGCACCAAGAGGGTGTTTATATAAATAACAACAGTTGGTTTCTAAGTTTTCATGATTGTAAACTGTTTAATAAACGTAACCAAAGCCGTCAAAGATTGAGAAAAGATGTACACGTTCGTAAGTACTTGCGTAACTGCTTCGTGAATCTGGCTCCTTGTCGTCAGGTCCACGAGACCTCACAATTAGTCAGAAAACGGAACAGTGTGTCACTTTTCGCGAGCCGCTTCCTTTTTCTATAGTACACTTAGGTAAAGTGTACGTCAAAATACGACGTATTATTAGGAGGACGGGTTGCGGTATCAGCGGAAGCCACAGCATGTAGCAACAGAAGTGAGCTCCACCTGACGAGTGAATCATCAGCCACCTACACTCATCCATCTAGTCCAGTGGGTGACAGGTGGGCCCCATTCATCACCACTGACAGGTATCTCTTGCCCACAGCGATGAATATCACGAGATCTGTACTTTCCTTTCTCGACAGTACATTTACCATTTTCTATTGTTCTCGCTAGTGAAAATTTGTGTGAAAATTTAACTCTAGTGAGAAATTCCTATTTATTGTCGAACATTCCTGTACACAATGGGAAACACAAATGATACAGAGACGTTCAAAAAAGGAACTTGTTTTAGTCGCGGGTGATACACAAACGGACCAGGGATGAAGCACAAGTCGTGGAAGCCACCTCCTCGATTAGCAACGTTGAAGAGAAAGTATGACGGGCAATGTTTTAGATTACAAGGTACAATGGTTGGGAGGAGGGACCTTAGAAGCAGCATTTCTCTCCCTGAGGACACAGGTAAGCATACATAAACACACACACACACACACACACACACACACACACACACACACACACACACACACACACACACACACACACACACACATACACACACACACACACACACACACACACACACACACACACACACACACACACGCAAACCACCCAAGCACACACACACACACACGCGCGCGCGCGCGGAGATCTCCCTCGGAGATATCATCTGGCTGTAAATTCCACCACCCGTACTATAATTACTGCAAACTCTAAAGCCCAATTAATTATTCATAATGATCGGCTGCGCCATCAGCGATAATTACCCTACGGAGCACCGAACTAGGGACCCACTCGGAGAGGCGGCTTGTATAGACATTATTACACCCCCAAATTTACCCCCCACTCCAACCCCCCCCATTCCACCACTCCCCACCCCTTCCCATCTTTCTCTCTGTCCCATGACCTCTTCCACCTCTTGTGTTCTCTCAAGTCCACCTCTCTTCTTCTCTTCACTTTCCTTGATTCCTCTACCTTTTCTTCGTAGCCTTTTACCTATTCTTCCCCTTCTCTATGTCGACTTTCCCTTCCTCCCCTTTCATCTACTTTGGTATTCCACTCTTTCTGTTGCCTCTCTGCTTCCTCTTCTAGGCCTCCTATTCTATATATTTCTTATGGTTTCTCCACTTTTACTCTTTATTATTAACTGATACTTCCTTTCCATTCTTCTTCTCCCCCTTTCCATCCTTTTCTTTCCTTACACTCCATGTCTCTCATTCTCCTCTCCCTTTCTGCCCTAGTCCTACATCCTATCATCCTGGTCTTCTCCTCTTCGTCTCCCAACATCCTTCCCAATTCCTACCTTCACGCCCTCCATTATCTTCGTCCCCCCTTCCTCATTCTCTCCTTTCCCCCTGTCCTCGTCTCTCCTTCTTTCCTCCCCCCCCCCTCTCCTTCCTACTTCCTCCCTTATCGTAACGTGAAAATGGTTTTAATTTCAATTTATCATCTTCCCCTTCACCATCCTTGTCTATCACCAGCACAGTTTCCCTGTCTATCTCACACTTCCCACCCCTGTCTACAGAGCCTGTCTACCCCCTCCACTCCTGTCTATCTCTCCCTCCCCCCCTGTCTCTCTCTCTCCATCCTATTCTTCCGCGTCTACCCAACTTGGAAATTTGAATTAACACAAAATTTCTTACGTCCGAGTTCCTGCTGATCACCCCCCCCCTCCTCCCTTACTGTTGATGGAGGCACAATGCTCTTTTAATAACATAATCACACCGGGTTATCGCGGACCAATTAGTGCGCCTCCTTACCGCAGCATAACCAGGAAATAGGAAGAGGTGTGATGACTGGGCGGGGAGTGTTTGAGAGTCCCAGCGGATCCGGACTTAATATTAGGGAAAAGGGGGGGTCGAAGGGAGGGGGGGGGGTATGTGAGGTGACAAGGGGGAGGGGGAAGGGGAGAGGAATAGGGGCCTATCCCTGAGCGGGACCCCGAGCCTACATAACCATCGTTATACCCAGATATATGCGGTGGACAGTGCACGATATATCAGGGCGAGGTATAGTAACTCAAGTCTCAGCTATATACACCCCTTGCATTAACCGTTCTTACCATCGCACGATATCATCAGCCTCGGGAGAATTGAGTTATTTTTCATGGAGTGTAAATTTTGCAAGGGTATACTTTGGTGTATTTAAAGATAGTCTTTATCATTATTTATATTTAATGAGGTGTTGGGAATATGGACGAGCGGGTCCCAGCGTGCAGTTGTCCGGAGCGCGCCAAGGGCCGCCCGCCCCGACCTTATCTCCACCTCGCTATCTGACGCACTCTGCAATTGATTACATTTTTGTGTCGTGTTGTGATGGGTGATCCTGTGGGACGGGGCCGCATTCCCTCCCCCCGCTGAGTTGTGCATCTGGGGGGGGAGGGACGGGAGGGGGGTATTTGATGGGAAAGTTGGGGTTGAGGGGAAAATTGAGGTGTTTGGGGAGGAGTGGGGCAGGGTAGATGTGTAAGGATGGGAAGGGAGAAGGGGAAATGCAGGTGTGTGATGAGAGGAGGAAAAGAGAGGGCAGATGTGTGAATGGGAGAGGAAAAATGGGATTTAACACAACATGATCATCTCCCTGTATTTGGAAGAGAGTTAGAACAGACATCTGTAATCTTCATGACTCGCATGGCTTGTTAATCGTGTCTAATGACCGTATTCCCTCCAGTCTGGGACGCAAACGGTATCTTCCGCCCTCTCTAGGATGCTATAGGATATCTTCCGCCCCTGACAAGATTGCCCAAGGTATCCTAACTCATTCTCTAGCTTCCGCCAACTCTTAGATCTTGTGATAATATAGTCGTAAACAGTCACATGTAAACCCGCGCGGCCTGGTGTGCGTGTGAAGGCACTTGCCCCGTGTTCGTGTGAGCACGCGTGCTCTGGTGTTCGTGACTAGGAGACACTAGCAACGTTCGTGACAACACCAAGATAACGCGGGAGAGATAGCAGGTGTTTGCGGGGATCTGGTTCGTGTTCCTGTACTTCAAAAGTGCACAAACCAGTTAAATTTAACAGTTCCTGTTGTATTATTATTCATTAATCTCCACATTCTAGACCACCACTACGATGTCCTCCAGTACTTACCCGCCATCGTCTGCACCACTACCATAATTATTTGTATTTGTAGTACGTGTGGGAAGTATTTACAGTGTTCCGATTCTTAACAGAGATTGTCAGGAAAACACTTGTTAGAGAAATGTTCGAACGTTTGCATGTGTATGCAACCCGTCCTCAACTCAAGTCCATTACATCCAGCGGTCGACCCCACAGACGCATTCATAAATTTTACCATGCTGTTCATTCAAAACAGGAATTTTCTCAAATATAAATTAATATTATAATATATTAGCATTTTGTGCATATATAGGTATAGGATAGGTTAGGTTAGGTGGTTGGGTTCTGTTGGTGATTATTTGTATTTGTAGTACGTGGGTGAAGCATTTATAGCGTTGTGGTTCGAACAAAATTCGTCAGTGAAGCACTTGTCCCGGAAGTGTTCGAACGTCAGCAGTTGTGAGTCGTGTGTAAACGGCTTTTCATTCATAAACAGGGGGTTTGGCGGGTGCATGGAATCACTTTTGGATCTTTGTTTGGAGGACGGGCTGGTGTATGAACCGTTTTTCATTCATAAACTGGGTTTGGTAGCTGGGCTAACGAGCTTGGATCTGTGTTTGCGAGTATGGGCTGGGGCTACGCAGCCCGTCCTCGCATACAAAGATCCAAGCTTGTTAATCCAGCCACCAAACCCCCAGTTTATGAATGAAAAGCGGTTTACACACGACTCTCAACTGATGACGTCCGAACACTTACGGAACAAGTGCTTCGCTCACGTCCTCTGTTCGAA
>NC_091179.1:13441087-13448587 GCF_040958095.1 Procambarus clarkii
TTCAATCCCCGACCGTCCAAGTGGTCGGGCACCATTACCTTCCCCCTCCGGTTCCTGTCCAAATTTGTATGTCCTGATCCCTTCCAAGTGCTATATAGTCGTATTGGATTGGCGCTTTCCTTGATAATTCCCTCTCTTCCCTCAGTGTGTACTCGGGTAGTTTTATTAAGTTGTGCTTGCGGGGGTTGAGCTTTGGCTCTTTGGTTCCGCCTCTCAACTGTCAATCAACTGGTGTACAGGTTCCTGAGCCTACTGGGCTCTATCATATCTACATTTGAAACTGTGTATGGAGTCAGCCTCCACCACATCACTGCCTAATGCATTCCATTTATTAACTACTCTGACACTGAAAAAATTCCTTCGAACGTCCCTGTGGCTCATGTGGGTACTCAGTTTCCACCTGTGTCCCCTTGTTCGCATACCACCCGTGTTGAATAGTTTATCCTTGTTTACCCGGTCAATTCCCCTGAAGATTTTGTAGGTTGTGATCATGTTTCCACTTACTCTTCTATCTTCCAGTGTCGTAAGGTGCATTTCCCGCAGCCTTTCCTCGTAACTCATGCCTCTTAGTTCTGGCACTAGTCTAGTGGCATACACACTATATTTGAAACACACACACAAGAACACTTGTGTGTGTGTAAAATAATGTAAAAGGTAAAATAAAATATCCCGAAGGTTGTGTTGAAGTGTTGTTTGTGTGTGTGTGTGTGTGAGTGAGTGTGTGTGTGAGTGGGGGGGGGGGTATTCCTACCGGGATCCTGTGTGGGTGGGGGGATGAAGGATGGATGCTGGAAGCATCCATCCTGATGAGGAAGAAGGAGATCGATATCACACTTGCATCCCTCCATCCCATCCCATCCCACTATCTCTAAGCCTCCCATGCCATTGTCTCCCACCTCTCAGGGGATGACCAACAGAACCCACGTTGTTGTTATAGATTCAGCTACTCGGGAAGAAGTTCCAAGAAGCACGGACTATGGTGAGCCCGTAGTGGACTTACCTGGCACAGGGGCGGGGCAAGTAGCACGGGCTATGGTGAGCCCGTAGTGGACATACCTGGCACAGGAGCGGGGCAAGTAGCACGGGCTATGGTGAGCCCGTAGTGGACTTACCTGGCACAGGAGCGGGGCAAGTAGCACGGGCTATGATGAGCCCGTAGTGGACTTACCTGGCACAGGAGCGGGGCAAGTAGCACGGGCTATGGTGAGCCCGTAGTGGACTTACCTGGCACAGGAGCGGGACAAGTAGCACGGGCTATGGTGAGCCCGTAGTGGACATACCTGGCACAGGAGCGGTGCTGTGTGCACAACCAACGTACCTGGGAGGAAATACTAGTTATAAACAAGTCCTTAATATCGTACCGAGTACTAGTTATGTCAACTAGTTTATAAAACGTAACTCGGTGTTCAGTTGTGTCGTTGGTGAAGATCAGAGATTGTTTATATATATTCAGAATAATCAATACTGATGGTTAATTATAGTGTATATATAGAGATTTGAATGTAGATTAATTTGTATTGATTGTAAGTTTGGTAGTGTTGCGTGTGTATTGATATGGGACTTGCAAAGGTGCTTCGTGTTCCAGGATGGTGATTGGCCTCACCTAGCGTGACCTGACCTCACCTAGCGTGACCTGGCCTCACCTAGTGTGACCTGGCCCCACCTAGCGTGACCTAGTCTCACCTAGTGTGACCTGGCCTCACCTAGTGTGACCTGGCCTCACCTAGCGTGACCTGCCCTCACCTAGTGTGACCTGGCCTCACCTAGTGTGACCTGGCCTCACCTAGTGTGACCTGGCCTCACCTAGCGTGACCTGGCCTCACCTAGTGTGACCTGGCCTCACCTAGTGTGACCTGGCCTCACCTAGTGTGACCTGGCCTCACCTAGTGTGACCTGGCCTCACCTAACGTGACCTGCCCTCACCTAGCGTGACCTAGTCTCACCTAGCGTGACCTGGCCTCACCTAGCGTGACCTGACCTCACCTAGTGTGACCTGGCCTCACCTAGTGTGACCTGGCCTCACCTAGTATGACCTGACCTCACCTAGCGTGACCTGGCCTCACCTAGCGTGACCTGACCTCACCTAGTGTGACCTGGCCTCACCTAGCGTGACCTGACCTCACCTAGTGTGACCTGGCCTCACCTAGCGTGACCTGACCTCACCTAGTGTGACCTGGCCTCACCTAGTGTGACCTGGCCTCACCTAGTGTGACCTGACCTCACCTAGTGTGACCTGACCTCACCTAGTGTGACCTGACCTCACCTAGTGTGACCTGACCTCACCTAGTGTGACCTGGCCTCACCTAGCGTGACCTGGCCTCACCTAGCGTGACCTGGCCCCACCTAGTGTGACCTGGCCTCACCTAGTGTGACCTGACCTCACCTAGTGTGACCTAACCTCACCTAGCGTGACCTGGCCTCACCTAGTGTGACCTAACCTCACCTAGCGTGACCTGGCCTCACCTAGCGTGACCTGGCCTCGCCTAGCGTGACCTGGTGTGACCAGACGCGTGACGGTCCTGCTCCTGTGTGATCGCCAACCTCACCTCGGAGCCGTAAAAAGGATTACGCTAAACATGAGTCAACTGGGGTTCTCCTAACAATCATTTTCATATCAAACAAATGCGGCGTAATAGTGTTAGGCCGCGTGGCGACACGTGCCCTACAGGACGCTGGCAAAGGCGGCTGGAAATGGATCTTGCGTCCCTAGTTAACAAGGTTGTATTTAGCGTGTCGCCGGCGGCGTTAATCAGACTATTGTTGCTCGGAGGGCCGCGTATTTGAGTTTGTTTCGACGAGGGCCTGTATCGGATTAGTCTAAAGTTAAATTGGTAACCTTTGTCTCCTATTTAAACATGGCTTCCCGTTCGGAATAGTGTTTGTGAACTCTGGAAAGATCCGGCTCGAGGGATATTGGTCTTTGCGAGGCTGCAAATTTGCTTTGAGGTCCACGAATGAACTGGAAGCGGGTCACTGTATTTTAAAGTCTGGCGATGGAGTGTCGTGTTGGCACAGTGAATATATTACTCCTACTATTTGGACAAGTATGCAATTTCGAACCTTCCTGAGAGTGCTCTTAGTGAGAGAAATCAGCGAGTATCATGATTTTGCAAGTGATTTTCGAGTTTGTTCCCTCCAGGGCCGGCTTTACAATGAGATGGAAGTTGCAATAGACCCGTTTCCCCTTTGAGCCCGCGCTCTCCCGAGGGATACGCGCGGCATCATTACCAACGGCTCATTCGCGCCAAACTTTCCCGCCATTCTCCCTAACCTGTGATATTCCGCGCCCTATCCCTCTACAGTATGGCGCCCCGCCGAGTGGCATACACCAGAGTGCGAGGATAGAGGCACCTGCGCGTGTGTATACAGGATGCCGTATGCTTTTCCCGGGCGTATATGATCTGGGTGATGGCGGGGTTTGGAGACAATGTTTACCTTGGCATCTCTGATCTTGTTTCACCCCGAGGCGCCAAATTTAAACAGTTGAGCTGACGCAAGGGGGACTAGTGCCGGCTAATACAATTACTCTGTGATATCATTCGGCACCCTGTCACAAAGGCAGCAAACACGGACGGATTTTCGCGGAAATGGCCCCTCCGCTCTGGCGTATGAGAGGTCCCGCCATGACATGCCATGAGAACAAGGGATTATCCATCATATGTAGACCTGCCACTGTTGTCATCGTACAGAAAACGGGATTCACCCGGCGAAATCACTTTAGCATGCAAATTGGGCTGGTGGATCGGTGACTCGAGAAATTAGGATTCTTCTTTGCGCTGGAAATGCCATTATCCGCGGAAATAGATTCCATTATACCTTAGTTTACATTATCTCGCGAGAGGAGCCCATTACTGGCCCGTTTAGGGCTTGGCTGCATCGCGCCAACCTTCTCCCCCCCCCCCCCCCCACCCACGCTACCACCCCTTTGGGCGTCCCCACTTAGAACCTACCAATTTCCAGGGCAAGCAAGGCACCTAGCAGCACCTGAGAGCTCCTAGGACCTATGGGAGCCGGAACCTACTGAAGTCTGTAGCCCTACTGCAATTTATGATCTGTGTGACCAGTGATATGCTAGGATCTGTTATCTGTGACCTGCTCGCATCTGTTATCTGTGACCTGTTATCTGTTCGGAAAATTATGGAATAAGCAAAGATCTGCATCTAATGCACAACAATTCCTTACGAAAGCGATTTTTTTATGAAGCATTTATAATAAATGCAGCAGGGTTGAACACGATGCTGTAGGATTGCATATAATGCTGCAGGGTTGTTAATGATAAAAAATTCGAATGTTATAAGGGGGAAATATTTTCGACTGGATACCAGGCGAAGACGGAGGTGAAGATAATGAGGGTAAAGATGAAGTGACAGTTCTCAGCTTCCCCAAAGAGAGAGTGTTAGATCCTGCAAGAGTTTTCCTAGTATACATTCTTGGTGCTTAACCTCGTCAAATGTTGCTGCTGCTGCTGTTGCTGCTAGGCTAGTTCTTCTAGTGTTGCTGCTAGGCTAGTCCTTCTACTGTTGCTGCTAGGCTAGTCCTTCTACTGTTGCTGCTAGGTTAGTCCTTCTACTGTTGCTGCTAGGCTAGTCCTTCTACTGTTGCTGCTAGGCTAGTCCTTCTACTGTTGCTGCTAGGCTAGTCCTTCTACAGTTGCTGCTAGGTTAGTCCTACTGTTGCTGCTAGGCTAGTCCTTCTACTGTTGCTGCTAGGCTAGTCCTTCTACTGTTGCTGCTAGGCTAGTCCTTCTACAGTTGCTGCTAGGCTAGTCCTTCTAGTGTTGCTGCTAGGCTAGTCCTTCTAGTGTTGCTGCTAGGCTAGTCCTTCTACAGTTGCTGCTAGGCTAGTCCTTCTACTGTTGCTGCTAGGCTAGTCCTTCTACTGTTGCTGCTAGGCTAGTCCTTCTACAGTTGCTGCTAGGCTAGTCCTTCTACTGTTGCTGCTAGGCTAGTCCTTCTACTGTTGCTGCTAGGCTAGTCCTTCTACAGTTGCTGCTAGGTTAGTCCTTCTACTGTTGCTGCTAGGCTAGTCCTTCTACTGTTGCTGCTAGGCTAGTCCTTCTACAGTTGCTGCTAGGTTAGTCCTTCTACTGTTGCTGCTAGGCTAGTCCTTCTACAGTTGCTGCTAGGTTAGTCCTTCTACTGTTGCTGCTAGGCTAGTCCTTCTACTGTTGCTGCTAGGCTAGTCCTTCTACTGTTGCTGCTAGGCTAGTCCTTCTACAGTTGCTGCTAGGCTAGTCCTTCAACAGTTGCTGCTAGGCTAGTCCTTCTAGTGTTGCTGCTAGGCTAGTCCTTCTACTGTTGCTGCTAGGCTAGTCCTTCTACTGTTGCTGCTAGGCTAGTCCTTCTACTGTTGCTGCTAGGCTAGTCCTTCTACTGTTGCTGCTAGGCTAGTCCTTCTACTGTTGCTGCTAGGCTAGTCCTTCTACTGTTGCTGCTAGGCTAGTCCTTCTACTGTTGCTGCTAGGCTAGTCCTTCTACTGTTGCTGCTAGGCTAGTCCTTCTACAGTTGCTGCTAGGCTAGTCCTTCTACAGTTGCTGCTAGGCTAGTCCTTCTACTGTTGCTGCTAGGCTAGTCCTTCTACTGTTGCTGCTAGGCTAGTCCTTCTACTGTTGCTGCTAGGCTAGTCCTTCTACTGTTGCTGCTAGGCTAGTCCTTCTACTGTTGCTGCTAGCACTTCTGTTGGTGGCAGTAAACTTGTAGCACAGGACTTTTTGGCCTCCATTACTGAGGCAAAAAAAAAACAGTAGCTATTGAAAAATAAATGTAGAATTTTATACATCATTGGGTGAACACGGTCAAATTGGCGCTTGATTAAGGTAATTAGGAATCTATAATTAGAGGGTTAAATCTGGCGATGGTAGTTATTATGAGCATATTACTGCTGCCTGGAGTGTTGTTGGTGGGAACTGGTAGTGGACGTGTTCATGTGTGTGTGTGTGTGTGTGTGTGTGTGTGTGTGTGTGTGTGTGTGTGTGTGTGTGTGTGTGTGTGTGTGTGTGTGTGTGTGTGTGTGTGTGGATGACGAGTGAGAGTGACAGGTTCAGCGAGCCTTCTGTCGTCCCATTCCCGTCTGCCGTCCACCGTTCTGTCTATAAACCCCGCGATGTATGTCAGCTCTCTGGTTTTCCGTCAGTGCCCTAGGGTTCTGTCAGCCCCGTCTTCTGGTCGTCAGCTGAGCGTCAGCCGTTAACCTCCCCCCTAACCCAGGTGATTGTCAGCTACCCCCCTCCCTCCCCCTCTCCAGGCTTCCAGACCCCCCTCTTGCCTCCTGCTCCTCCTCCAGGTGGCCGGGAGCGCGGGGTCTCGAGGGAGGAGCAGGTTGGGGTGGACGCTGCCAAGATGACCGCCTCCCTCAACTAACTCAATACCGGCCACCACAACTACACGTTATTGGTCATTAGCTCGCCCTTCTCCTTCAATCTTCTCCCCTACACCCCTCCTCTCTTTCAACTACTTTCTTCCTCTCTCTCTCTCTCTCTCTCTCTCTCTCTCTCTCTCTCTCTCTCTCTCTCTCTCTCTCTCTCTCTCTCTCTCTCTCTTGTCACTCATATCCAATAGTAATTCTTTTTCATATGCTTTCCTCTCGTTTTTACTTTCATTTCCACCTATTTTCCTCTCTCTCTCTCTCTCTCTCTCTCTCTCTCTCTCCTCTCTCTCTCTCTCTCTCTCTCTCTCTCTCTCTCTCTCTCTCTCTCTCTCTCTCTCTCTCTCCTTCCCCTCCCCCCCCTCCACTCTCCCAGTCAGCCCCGGTACTATCAGGAACTAACACAATCGTGGCCACCATAACCTGCTGTTAACTCCCTATTTGTCAAGAACGAGGCTGGGAGCTGAAGGTGCCGCCGCGGGCCTGATTCCCCATGATGACCCATCGTAGACACACACACACACACACACACACACACACACACACACACACACACACACACACACACACACACACACACACACACACACACACACACACACACTCGAACTTGAAGCAGTACCCGTAAGACAAGGAGGCTGGGAAGGAAGACTATACTATAAAAGACTGAAAAATAGACTATAAAACTATAGTCTATAGTTTATAGAGACTATAAAACAGGGAACTACATGAAAGTAAGAGAGTATCTTGGAAGTGAGCCCTGGCAGGAGGAACTCAGAGGGAAGACGGTCCAGGAAATGATGGACCAAGTCAAACTGAGGTGCAGACAGGCTGAAGAGAGATTAATATCACCATTAAGTGAAAACTGTAGAAGGGACTATAATAACCAGTGGTTCAATAGACAGTGCCAAGAAGCGGAAGCATAAGAGCAGGAGGAAGTGGAGGAAATACAGAAGGCAAATGAAAGAGGAAAACCGGAATAGATGCAACAGGGCCAAGAATAATTACACAAATATAAGAAAATTGGGAGAAAGAAACTACGAAAATTATATTGCCTCCAAAGCAAAGGAGACAACTGAAACTTCTACATAGTCACATAAGGAGGAAATTGGCAGTGAATGACTAAATGACCAGGT
>NC_091179.1:13451087-13646087 GCF_040958095.1 Procambarus clarkii
AGAGAGAGAGAGAGAGAGAGAGAGAGAGAGAGAGAGAGAGAGAGAGAGAGAGAGAGAGAGAGAGAGAGAGAGAGAGAGAGAGAGAGAGGAGTCAAGTACAAGGACAAGTGAAGAGCGGGGAGAGGGCTAGGACTCTCCACCCACACGAGAATAACGTGATCTTCACTCGGGCACCAAGGGGGCTACAGAGTGCATGTCACTCACGAATATCGCCTCCCCGCCCTCGTTCGAGTGCTAGGTCGTCATGGAGATAAAAGGATAATAGAGCAACACTCTAGGCCAAATTACTCTGTCTATTAACATAATAGACACCAAGTACAAAAACTGTAGCGTATTTGGCCTATATATGTATTTACCATTTCAATAATATATATATTTGACTGATTCTTATATTAGTATAATTGGATTCGGAGCCACTTTTTTTTTTTGTTGGATGTTAATGAAAGTATTTCTATATACACCAAAATTTCAATAGGGTTAATTTACCTCTGTGATTGATTTACGTGTATGAAAACACACGTGAAAGTAATTTTGTTCTGGTGTGTGTTGTGGAGTGAAGTTAGGGTTTGGGTGTTAAAATTGGGTTGTAATGTGGAGTGAGGAGTGAGGCTCGTGGTGTGGGGTCGAGTCTGGTGTGGAGTTCGTATTGTGATGTGGAATGTGAGTCTGGGGTGATTATATATATACATATACATATACATATACATATACATATATATACCCCCTACCCCCGCGAGTAAAGACCTCGATCTCCCATTCCGTCTTCCCTCTTCCTTCCGTCTCATTCCCCCAATTTTACCCCCCTCCCACCACCTCTCCCTTCCACCCCCCCCCCCCGCTCTCTCCCTCTCCGCTCATTTTAAATAAAAGAAAAACGATAACTTTTTTTTTTTTTTTACAACGCATCATCAAAAGAAGCTGTAAATCTTTTTGTAAATTAGTCGTGTAAACGTAGACGGCCTTAAGCCCTATCGCCCGAGGTTTGCTTTCTATTAGTGTAACAAAGTGTCAATATTTTTCCTGTGCTAACTTTCGCATCTTTCATCTCGTGTCGGGAGGTAAAAGTGAGAAGAGATGCCTCCGCCACCCGCTGCAGAAGATGTGTATTTGTGATTTCAATTTTCTTACGTCTGCTTCCTTGCTTGCTTGCTTGTTTGTTTGCTTGCTTGGGAGTGCTTCATGACCTCGGATGACTTATAAATTATCATTTTTTATCTTGATCTAAATGTATCGTAATTGTGACGACATTTCCCCTGTCAGGCATTCTTGTTGCAGGTTTTAGGGAGGTTTTGGAATTAGGGAATGTTTAGAGCCGCTGCTGTAGGAACTGGAGCATTTCCTACGTGGCTCTCACTCTAAGTGTAGAGCAGCTGTCTGGTGCTCATGTGTAGTGGGAGATTATATAGGACCCTCCCTGTCGTCCCCCGTGGTTCCTGGGGGGAGGGGTTGTTGAGAGCCGTTAAGACGAGACGGTTTAAGAGTCGTCATGGGGACACGACCTGCTTAAGAGCCGTCAAGGCTCTGGAGAGCTTGGTGGCGTTATTAGACGGTAAGGAAGCAGGTTAACACGCTCACAGAGCAGCTCTTAAGTCTCTAGATCCCAGATTTTACCTAAGACCAAACTCATTCCTTTCGAAATCAACTCTTAAATGACTACGTTCACCGGCCGGTGACCCTAGAGCCCCACTGTTATGACCACCGAGTTGCTGTTATTGCTTGTAGTTAAGGAGAGAGAGTTATACACAATCCCACGTCAAGTAACTTCAAAATTGCAGTTGATGTAGTGAACGTGGTTGTTATGAGTGCCTCGACAAGGGTCACTGAGACTATACTGTGTGTGTGTGTGGCCCTCAACACTCCCACCCACACACCATGTATGGGGGAGAGAAAACATATCAGCAAAATTAAATTAAAGAGTGCGGAGGACAGGAGAGATTAGGCTGTATATTTCCTCGTGGCGTGAGACTTTGCTTACTGTAAGCATCACGTCAGCTGCGGTAGAACTATCCTCCTAGCGTGAGACTATCCTCCTAGCGTGAGACTATCCTCCCAGCGTGAGACTATCCTCCTAGCGTGAGCCTTATCACCTGCTGTAAGCATTACGTGCAGGTGCGGTTGAAATATCAACTCTGATAAATGTTTATTGATAGGATCGTTTAGAGACGACGGTACAGCTGCCACGGAGTGTGTGTCAAACAGGTAGATGTTGCAGCAGTAATACTGAGAACACAAGTGACTGTGGCGCATGAGGCTAATAAGAGAGTATAGCAACACGCACACCGTCACCAATGTCCTGATGGAGTCTGCGCGTTCCACATCTACAGCGAGAGAGAGAGAGAGAACCACGTGAGCAGTGACGGTGACCTCCAGCGTGAGAGAGACATCTCTGAGACGACTTGAGAATGGTCCAGGACAGACCGAAACGTCGTCGTTCCTTCATTTTCTAGTGTGTGGATTGGTCAACATTTCTGTGACGATCTCTTGCGAGAGATGCGCGTCGCTGAGACGTACATCCCTCCGAAGGGTGATCTCCCGCCAGAGACAGACAGACACCCACCCTCACCATCTGCCAAGAAAAATTCGTGATCCACTTAGCCCGCCGAGCGCGGGTCTGAGAAGCGGAAGGTCATTGGTGGTGTCGGCGGCGAATTTAACTGTGACTTTCCCAACTCGTCACCCCTTACTGCTGGTCTCCTAATTAGCTCCCCTACGACACACTGAGAGCCCTGGGAAGGGGTTATGTGGAGGGAGCGCGGAGGGGGAAGAATAGGCAGGGTATAGAGACCTATGTATCTCCCATGTTACCTATTCCCCCAAGAATATGATTAAGCTTAGAGGAATTTCGACCCTAAAATTTTCTCGGCGGTTTTGGGGATGTTTCCCAACTTTTATGCATGGAGAGGTGGCTAGGATGAGGGTTTAAATGTGGCTCCTGGTTAGGGGAAGGGGAAGGGGTGTGTGGGATAGGGGAAGGGATCGGCCTGGCTCGTCTTAAAATGGTATCTGCTGTCGGCGGTAAAAAGTGTCTCACGTGTAGCAGACCAGACGCAGGGCCAGCAGGAGGCGACGACGACGACGTCTCAGCAGAAACAGGAAGAGGGACCACTGGGAGTGCGCCAGTACCCAGTATTGATTGAAACACTGAAGGTCAGGTGACTACCTTAAGGTAATACTGAAGGTAAGGTTACTAAGGTAAGGTTACTACTGAAGGTAAGGTAATTACCAGCAGAGAGTGCTACGCCAGCTGAGGTACTGAAACCCCTGTTCACGTCTGCACCTATGTACGCTGTTTTCCATGTTCCAAAGCAAAATAAACAAGATAGATAAATAGATACATATATAGCTACATTTACAGATTTTTACATTTACAGATTTTTATCGTGACCTTTCATTATATGTATACTTCAATATGTATACTATTCACAATAATGAGTTTCAGTAGAGCTGAACCAGAACACACATATCACAAATAAAAATACTTAATTTAGTGTTGAACTTATAAGGCCTATCAACCTCTGGAGATTTTTTCTTAAGGCTTATCATCCTCTCGAGGGTTCTTAACGACCATCAACTGCTGAAGGGTTATTAAGACCACCACATCAGCTTGCTGAGCAGTCAGCAAATATACGTTATCCCTGAACATTGTAAAGGATTAAAATAAACTTTGGATGTGTGTACACCAAGAAACAGTATATATATACACCGAGAACCGAGGTATGTACACTGAAAAGCAGTGTGTATACAATAATACAATACCCTGGGTACAATACCCAGGGTACAATACCCTGAGTACAATACCCAGGGTACAATACCCAGGGTACAATACCCTCAGTACAATACCCAGGGTACAATACCCAGGGTACAATACCCTGAGTACAATACCCAGGGTACAATACCCTGAGTACAATACCCAGGGTACAATACCCTGGGTACAATACCCTGAGTACAATACCCAGGGTACAATACCCTGAATACAATAAAATAATGCTCGGAAGAGATCGGGATACTGAACGATACTGATAGTAATATGAACACGTTCTCAAATTGCTACATTAATGTCAGCAATAACAACTCAAAATAAAATAGCTCAGTCTACCATACTGTTAAAACAGCAGCCACAGAAAACTAGTGACTTTATATACAAGTGTTATAGAAAACGAGACCACAATAATGTGGTCTGCAACAATAAAATTATTGCAGTTTTACTCACAGGAATCACAATAGTGTGATACATCAAGTGAACAAATCTTTATATTGTTGATAAAAAGCGTTGACTAAGGCGCGTCTGGGATCATCCCGGACGTAGGTTCGAACCCTCATCACGGCCCTTTTGGATTTGTTTATTTCAGTTTTTTTTTAAATTGTATACATATATAACTACAAATATAATGCATAAATACATAAAGAGATTGTATAGTTACACCACAATATAAATACAGACATTAGGCGTAATATTTACGTAATGATATAAAACTCAAAATGGGCCGAAACGCTTTGGTCATTTAAACCATTATTTAGCCTTGATAGGCCTCCATAGGGTGATAGGCTCGACAACAAAGTGGCTAAATATCCGACCCCTCCCCCCCCCCAAGTCCTCAATTCACTAAGTTTAGTTTAGTTCATTTATTATGCACCCCATACCCATCTTGTGGACGGTAGTGGAAAGGGTTACAGAGGCACATAATGGGCTCAGGGACTGAACCCCACAATTCATTTAGCTAAGCAAGTTACAGTCTTCATGAGCTAGTTACAAAATTCAATGCACATCGTTACATCAACAATGGGTTCGAGATCGACCACAAGTACAGGTTCTAAATTAAGCAACTGACATATGTGGAGAGCTAGTGTCACAATTGATATGTTTGTCCTGCACACCGCCCCCCATCCAGTGGGCAGCGGTGGAGAGGTTACAATCACTTGGTTACTACCTACAGTTAGCAAACTGGGGATATTTGGCAAAGATTTCTGTTATCAGATAAAGTTTGAATGAATATTTACACATCTCTTGAACATTTGTTTTATAGAATTGTCTCTGAATTCACATATCTTTTCACACTCCCTCACATAGTGACGGAGGGTGTGCGAATCATTTTGTTGACAGTTTACATTTGATCATGTGTACATCAATTCACTAAAGAGATTTGTTTATCAATGAACCATCCAAGTTTCCTTAGTATTATCAAGTAAACTCCGTATCAGTTTATTTAGTCAAGTGGATGTAATTATAAAAATGTTTAAAACAAGTGTGTTTTTGAATCATTTTAATATTTATTAAAAAAGTTGAATTATGGGTCATTAAGTGATTGTTAGGAAATGACCGTATGGTCCCGATTGTTTTCGTTGGTGTGGAGAGATCAGACGACACGAAGTGGTTTACAAGATGGGGTAGAGTACATGCTATACAATGTGTTGACCAAACCACACACTAGAAAGTGAAGGGACGACGACGTTTCGGTCCGTCCTGGACCATTCTCAAGTCGATTCTCACAATCAACTTGAGAATGGTCCAGGACGGACCGAAACGTCGTCGTCCCTTCACTTTCTAATGTGTGGTTTGGTCAATATATTTCAGCCACGTTATTGTGACTCCTCGCCTGCCATACAGTAAGTAAACTATAAACATTCTAATTGTTTAGTGGGATAGTAGGCATGCCGATAATTAGCCTTTTTGCAACCATTTGTATAACCTCGGCCGACACTTTGTTCGTGTATACCTAACAATGAGTTTACCTTGAGGTGGTTATCGATAATCCATGTCCATGTTGACCGATCTCGTGGTCAATCAGGCTGTTGGATGCCGCTAATCGCAGTCTCAACTACGAGTCACAGCACGCTTGATCAGGTATCAACCTGATACCAAGAATTAGCATTTGTCGGGTCTATTTTATTTAACATAATATTTGAAGTATACAATGACAATTTGCAGTGGTTTACAATTTAACAAAAGTACAGTCATTTTTTTTTTAACTAGGAATAACAATTAGTGGACGTATTCTGATCTATTCTTGATCTAGGAGATATATATAGACACTTTCCTTTTTTTTTGTTTTTTTTAGATTTAACTACTTAGAACGAAGTGTCCATGTAGCACGGGCTATGGTGAGCCCGCAACACTTTCCTTCGATACCAAGAGTTAATATCTTGCCGTCACTTTTCCTGTCATCCTTTTCAATTCCCTTCTCTCCTCCACCTCTCTTCTTCCCCTCCCCCCCCTCCCCTGCACCTGGGGCCTCACCACTTTGCTCTGGGACAAAAACGGATGCCACCCATGGCGCCTTCTCTCTCTCTCTCTCTCTCTCTCTCTCTCTCTCTCTCTCTCTCTCTCTCTCTCTCTCTCTCTCTCTCTCTCTCTCTCTCTCTCTCTCTCTCTCTCTCTCTCTCTCTCTCTCTCTCTCTCTCTCTCTCTCTCTCTCTCTCTCTCTCTCTCTCTCTCTCTCTCTCTCTCTCTCTCTCTCTCTCTCTCTCTCTCTATCTCTCTCTCTCTCTATCTCTCTCTCTCTCTCTCTCTCTCTCTCTCTCTCTCTCTCTCTCTCTCTCTCTCTCTCTCTCTCTCTCTCTCTCTCTCTCTCTCTCTCTCTCTCTCTCTCTCTCTCTCTCTCTCTCTCTCTCTCTCTCTCTCTCTCTATCTCTCTCTCTCTCTATCTCTCTCTCTCTCTCTCTCTCTCTCTCTCTCTCTCTCTCTCTCTCTCTCTCTCTCTCTCTCTCTCTCTCTCTCTCTCTCTATCTCTCTCTCTCTCTCTCTCTCTCTCTCTCTCTCTCTCTCTCTCTCTCTCTCTCTCTCTCTCTCTCTCTCTCTCTCTCTCTCTCTCTCTCTCTCTCTCTCTCTCTCTCTCTCTCTCTCTCTCTCTCTCTCTCTCTCTCTCTCTCTCTCTCTCTCTCTCTCTCTCTCTCTCATTTTACAAATTTAGTTTTTCGATTTATTTTTCAATGGAAATTGGTAATAATGCAAAACAGAAAAAACACCTGTGATATATCGGATATACTTGTATATTTTTTGTCTAAACTCTGAACATTTGTATATGTCTAAGTTTTCCTGATAGTATGTTTGTATGACTGCTCAAGAACTGTGTTTGGTGGCACACTTCTCAACTTTCTCCAACTTGGTTTCCTGCTTGACCAGATATAAAGACTTCACGCAGGCGCTGCATATCTCAGAAGTGGTCTGACGTATGTGATATACAGAGGGGGGTCCTGAGCGATTCTCTTCAGATTCCCCCCCGATTAAATTCCGTCATGCTTCGGATAGAACTCTCTTCTCGGATAGCACTCCTTCCTTTGGTAGTGGAGAGGAAAAGGGCTTTCAACCCCATTCTACAGGCGAACCCTTTTTTTTTTCCCTGTTTTCTACTCCATTTCCTCCCACGACTCATTCCTGTTCCCCTCCCACTCCACCTTTCCCCTCCCACTCCACCTTTCCCCTCCCAGTCTATGGAAAGTATCCGGTTTGAGGGTTTTCGCTCCGACAAGAATCTTCTAGACGTAAGGGAATTAGTGGGTTGAGTGGAAGAAGGGCGTGACGAGACTGGAGGCAAGGGAGGGGGGGGGGGGGGGGAAGGGGGATAGTGAAGATGCAACCCGTTCTCGCAAATTTAATAAGTCAATATTGACTTATTAAATATGTGCATAGGTGACATACTTAACATAATAGCTACCCTTAAAAAGATTCATAGAAAACACCGACCTTACCTAACCTACTTAGTATGTTAAGATAAGCATCTTATTGCTTCGTAATTACAATTATTACCTAACCTATAATAGGTATCACGCGATTTTTGCCCGCCAGCTGCGAAAACCGCAGAATTGCGGCAAAAATCGCCCGATTTTTGGCCGCAAGCGGCGAAAATCGCACGGTTTTTGGCCGCTAGCGGCGAAAATCGCGCTATTTTTGGCCGGTAGCGGCGAAAATCGCGATTTTTGCCCGCCAGCTGCGAAAATCGCATGGTTTTTGGCCGCTAGCGGCGAAAATCGCGCGGTTTTTGGCCAGTAGCGGCGAAAATCGCGCTATTTTTGCCCGCCAGCTGCAAAAATCGCATAGTTTCTGGCCGCTAGCGGCGAAAACCGCGCGATTTTTGGCCGCTAGCGGCGAAATTTGCACGATTTTCTGCCGCTAGCGGCGAAAATAACCGCTTTTTTGGCCGCAAGCGGCGAAAATCGCACGGTTTTTGGCCGCTAGCGGCGAAAATCGCGCTATTTTTGGCCGGTAGCGGCGAAAAAAGCGATTTTTGCCCGCCAGCAGCGAAAATCGCATGGTTTTTGGCCGCTAGCGGCGAAAATCGTGCGGTTTTTGGCCGGTAGCGGCGAAAATCGCGCTATTTTTGCCCGCCAGCTGCAAAAATCGCATAGTTTCTGGCCGCCAGCTGCGAAAATCGCATGGTTTTTGGCCGCTAGGGGCGAAAATCGCGCTATTTTTGGCCGGTAGCGGCGAAAATCGTGATTTTTGCCCGCCAGCTGCGAAAATCGCATGGTTTTTGGCCGCTAGCGGCAAAAATCGCGCGGTTTTTGACCGGTAGCGGCGAAAATCGCTCTATTTTTGCCCGCCAGCTGCAAAAATCGCATAGTTTCTGGCCGCTAGCGGCGAAAATCGCGCGATTTTTGGCCGCTAGCGGCGAAATTCGCACGATTTTGGCCGCTAGCGGCGAAATTTGCACGATTTTTGGCCGCTAGGGGCTTAAATCGCGCGATTTTTGGCCGGTAGCGGCTTAAATCGCGCGATTTTTGCCCGCAAGCTGTAAAAATCGCACGGTTTTTGGCCGTTAGCGGCGAAAATCACGCGGTTTTTGGCCGGTAGCGGCGAAAATCACGCGATTTTTGCCCGCCAGCTGCGAAAATCGCATGGTTTTTGGCCGCTAGCGGCGAAAATCGCGCGGTTTTTGGCAGGTAGCGGCGAAATTCGCGCGATTTTTGCCCGCCAGCTGCAAAAATCGCATGGTTACTGGCCGCTAGCGTCGAAAATAGCACGGTTTTCGGCCGTTAGCAGCAAAAATCGCCCGATTTTTGACCGCTAGCGGCGAAAATCGCACGGTTTTTGGCCGTTAGCGGCGAAAATCACGCGGTTTTTGGCCGGAAGCGGCGAAAATCGCGATTTTTGCCCGCCAGCTGCGAAAATCGCATGGTTTTTGACCGCTAGCGGCGAAAATCGCGCGGTTTTTGGCCGGTAGCGGCGAAAATCGCGCTATTTTTGCCCGCCAGCTGCAAAAATCGCATAGTTTCTGGCCGCTAGCGGCGAAAATCGCGCGATTTTTGGCCGCTAGCGGCGAAATTTGCACGATTTTCTGCCGCTAGTGGCGAAAATAGCCCCTTTTTTGGCCGCAAACGGCGAAAATCGCACGGTTTTTAGCCGCTAGCGGCGAAAATCGCGCTATTTTTGGCCGGTAGCGGCGAAAAAAAGCGATTTTTGCCCGCCAGCTGCGAAAATCGCATGGTTTTTGGCCGCTAGCGGCGAAAATCGTGCGGTTTTTGGCCGGTAGCGGCGAAAATCGCGCTATTTTTGTCCGCCAGCTGCAAAAATCGCATAGTTTCTGGCCGCCAGCTGCGAAAATCGCATGGTTTTTGGCCGCTAGGGGCGAAAATCGCGCTATTTTTGGCCGGTAGCGGCGAAAATCGTGATTTTTGCCCGCCAGCTGCGAAAATCGCATGGTTTTTGGCCGCTAGCGGCAAAAATCGCGCGGTTTTTGACCGGTAGCGGCGAAAATCGCTATATTTTTGCCCGCCAGCTGCAAAAATCGCATAGTTTCTGGCCGCTAGCGGCAAAAATCGCGCGATTTTTGGCCGCTAGCGGCGAAATTCGCACGATTTTGGCCGCGAGCGGCGAAATTTGCACGATTTTTGGCCGCTAGGGGCTTAAATCGCGCGATTTTTGGCCGGTAGCGGCTTAAATCGCGCGATTTTTGCCCGCAAGCTGTAAAAATCGCACGGTTTTTGGCCGTTAGCGGCGAAAATCACGCGGTTTTTGGCCGGTAGTGGCGAAAATCACGCGATTTTTGCCCGCCAGCTGCGAAAATCGCATGGTTTTTGGCCGCTAGCGGCGAAAATCGCGCGGTTTTTGGCAGGTAGCTGCGAAATTCGCGCGATTTTTGCCCGCCAGCTGCAAAAATCGCATGGTTTCTGGCCGCTAACGTCGAAAATAGCACGGTTTTCGGCCGTTAGCAGAAAAAATCGCCCGATTTTTGACCGCTAGCGGCGAAAATCGCACGGTTTTTGGCCGCTAGCGGCGAAATTTGCACGATTTTCTGCCGCTAGTAGCGAAAATAGCCCGTTTTTTGGCCGCTAGCGGCGAAAATCGCATGGTTTTTGGCCGCAAGCGGCGAAAATCGCGCGGTTTTTGGCCGGTAGGGGCGAAAATCGCGCTATTTTTGCCTGCCAGCTGCAAAAATCGCATGGTTTTTGGCCGCTAGCGGCGAAAATCGCGCGATTTTTGGCCGCTAGCGGCGAAATTCGCACGATTTTTGGCCGCTAGCGGCGAAATTTGCACGATTTTCTGCCGCTAGCAGCGAAAATAGCCCGTTTTTTGGCCGCTAGCGGCGAAAATCGCACGGTTTAAGGCCGCTAGCGGCGAAATTCGCGCGGTTTTTGGCAGGCAGCGGCGAAAATCGTGATTTTTGACCGCCAGCTGCGAAAACCGCATGGTTTTTGGCCGCTAGCGGCGAAAATCGCTCGGTTTTTGGCCGGTAGGGGCGAAAATCGCGCTATTTTTGCCTGCCAGCTGCAAAAATCGCATAGTTTCTGGCCGCTAGCGGCGAAAATCGCGCGGTTTTTGGCCGGTAGGGGCGGTTTTTGGCAGGCAGCGGCGAAAATCGTGATTTTTGACCGCCAGCTGCGAAAACCGCATGGTTTTTGGCCGCTAGCGGCGAAAATCGCGCGGTTTTTGGCCGGTAGGGGCGAAAATCGCGCTATTTTTGCCTGCCAGCTGCAAAAATCGCATGGTTTTTGGCCGCTAGCGGCGAAAATCGCGCGGTTTTTGGCTGGTAGGGGCGAAAATCGCGCTATTTTTGCCTGCCAGCTGCAAAAATCGCATAGTTTCTGGCCGCTAGCGGCGAAAATCGCGCAATTTTTGGCCGCTAGCGGCGAAATTCGCACGATTTTTGGCCGCTAGCGGCAAAATTCGCATGATTTTTGGCCGCTAGCGGCTTAAATCGCGCGATTTTTGGCCGGTAGCGGCTTAAATCGCGCGATTTTTGCCCGCAAGCTGTAAAAATCGCACGGTTTTTGGCCGTTAGCCGCGAAAATCACGCGGTTTTTGGCCGGTAGCGGCGAAAATCATGCGATTTTTGCCCGCCAGCTGCAAAAATCGCATGGTTTCTGGCCGCTAGCGTCGAAAATAGCACGGTTTTCGGCCGTTAGCGGCAAAAATCGCCCGATTTTTGGCCGCTAGCGGCGAAAATCACACGGTTTTTGGCCGCTAGCGGCGAAAATCGCGCTATTTTTGGCCGCTAGCGGCGAAAATCGCGCTATTTTTGGCTGGTAGCGGCGAAAATCATCATTTTTGCCCGCCAGCTGCGAAAATCGCATAATTTTTGGCCGCCAGCTGCGAAAATCGCATGGTTTTTGGCCGCTAGCGGCGAAAATCGCGCGGTTTTTGGCCAGTAGCGGCGAAAAACGCGCTATTTTTGCCCGCCAGCTGCAAAAATCGCATAGTTTCTGGCCGCTAGCGGCGAAAATGGCGCGATTTTTGGCCGCTAGCGGCGAAATTCGCACGATTTTGGCCGCTAGCGGCGAAATTTGCACGATTTTTGGCCGCTAGGGGCTTAAATCGCGCGATTTTTGGCCGGTAGCGGCTTAAATCGCGCGATTTTTGCCCGCATGCTGTAAAAATCGCACGGTTTTTGGCCGTTAGCGGCGAAAATCACGCGGTTTTTGGCTGGTAGCGGCGAAAATCACGCGATTTTTGCCCGCCAGCTGCGAAAATCGCATGGTTTTTGGCCGCTAGCGGCAAAAATCGCGCGGTTTTTGGCAGGTAGCGGCGAAATTCGCGCGATTTTTGCCCGCCAGCTGCAAAAATCACATGGTTTCTGGCCGCTAACGTCGAAAATAGCACGGTTTTCGGCCGTTAGCAGCAAAAATCGCCCGATTTTTGACCGCTAGCGGCGAAAATCGCACGGTTTTTGGCCGCTAGCGGCGAAATTCGCGTTATTTTTGGCCGGAAGCGGCGAAAATCGCGATTTTTGCCCGGCTGCTGCGAAAATCGCTTGGTTTTTGGCCGCTAGCGGCGAAAATCGCGCGGTTTTTGGCCGCTAGCGGCGAAATTTGCACGATTTTCTGCCGCTAGCGGCGAAAATAACCCCTTTTTTGGCCGCAAGAGGCGAAAATCGCACGGTTTTTGGCCGCTAGCGGCGAAAATCGCGCTATTTTTGGCCGGTAGCGGCGAAAAAAGCGATTTTTGCCCGCCAGCAGCGAAAATCGCATGGTTTTTGGCCGCTAGCGGCGAAAATCGTGCGGTTTTTGGCCGGTAGCGGCGAAAATCGCGCTATTTTTGCCCGCCAGCTGCAAAAATCGCATAGTTTCTGGCCGCCAGCTGCGAAAATCGCATGGTTTTTGGCCGCTAGGGGCGAAAATCGCGCTATTTTTGGCCGGTAGCGGCGAAAATCGTGATTTTTGCCCGCCAGCTGCGAAAATCGCATGGTTTTTGGCCGCTAGCGGCAAAAATCGCGCGGTTTTTGACCGGTAGCGGCGAAAATCGCTCTATTTTTGCCCGCCAGCTGCAAAAATCGCATAGTTTCTGGCCGCTAGCGGCGAAAATCGCGCGATTTTTGGCCGCTAGCGGCGAAATTCGCACGATTTTGGCCGCTAGCGGCGAAATTTGCACGATTTTTGGCCGCTAGGGGCTTAAATCGCGCGATTTTTGGCCGGTAGCGGCTTAAATCGCGCGATTTTTGCCCGCAAGCTGTAAAAATCGCACGGTTTTTGGCCGTTAGCGGCGAAAATCACGCGGTTTTTGGCCGGTAGCGGCGAAAATCACGCGATTTTTGCCCGCCAGCTGCGAAAATCGCATGGTTTTTGGCCGCTAGCGGCGAAAATCGCGCGGTTTTTGGCAGGTAGCGGCGAAATTCGCGCGATTTTTGCCCGCCAGCTGCAAAAATCGCATGGTTTCTGGCCGCTAGCGTCGAAAATAGCACGGTTTTCGGCCGTTAGCAGCAAAAATCGCCCGATTTTTGACCGCTAGCGGCGAAAATCGCGCGATTTTTGGCGCTAGCGGCGAAATTCGCACGATTTTGGCCGCTAGCGGCGAAATTTGCACGATTTTTGGCCGCTAGGGGCTTAAATCGCGCGATTTTTGGCCGGTAGCGGCTTAAATCGCGCGATTTTTGCCCGCAAGCTGTAAAAATCGCACGGTTTTTGGCCGTTAGCGGCGAAAATCACGCGGTTTTTGGCCGGTAGCGGCGAAAATCACGCGATTTTTGCCCGCCAGCTGCGAAAATCGCATGGTTTTTGGCCGCTAGCGGCGAAAATCGCGCGGTTTTTGGCAGGTAGCGGCGAAATTCGCGCGATTTTTGCCCGCCAGCTGCAAAAATCGCATGGTTTCTGGCCGCTAGCGTCGAAAATAGCACGGTTTTCGGCCGTTAGCAGCAAAAATCGCCCGATTTTTGACCGCTAGCGGCGAAAATCGCACGGTTTTTGGCCGTTAGCGGCGAAAATCACGCGGTTTTTGGCCGGAAGCGGCGAAAATCGCGATTTTTGCCCGCCAGCTGCGAAAATCGCATGGTTTTTGACCGCTAGCGGCGAAAATCGCGCGGTTTTTGGCCGGTAGCGGCGAAAATCGCGCTATTTTTGCCCGCCAGCTGCAAAAATCGCATAGTTTCTGGCCGCTAGCGGCGAAAATCGCGCGATTTTTGGCCGCTAGCGGCGAAATTTGCACGATTTTCTGCCGCTAGTGGCGAAAATAGCCCCTTTTTTGGCCGCAAACGGCGAAAATCGCACGGTTTTTAGCCGCTAGCGGCGAAAATCGCGCTATTTTTGGCCGGTAGCGGCGAAAAAAGCGATTTTTGCCCGCCAGCAGCGAAAATCGCATGGTTTTTGGCCGCTAGCGGCGAAAATCGTGCGGTTTTTGGCCGGTAGCGGCGAAAATCGCGCTATTTTTGCCCGCCAGCTGCAAAAATCGCATAGTTTCTGGCCGCCAGCTGCGAAAATCGCATGGTTTTTGGCCGCTAGGGGCGAAAATCGCGCTATTTTTGGCCGGTAGCGGCGAAAATCGTGATTTTTGCCCGCCAGCTGCGAAAATCGCATGGTTTTTGGCCGCTAGCGGCAAAAATCGCGCGGTTTTTGACCGGTAGCGGCGAAAATCGCTCTATTTTTGCCCGCCAGCTGCAAAAATCGCATAGTTTCTGGCCGCTAGCGGCGAAAATCGCGCGATTTTTGGCCGCTAGCGGCGAAATTCGCACGATTTTGGCCGCTAGCGGCGAAATTTGCACGATTTTTGGCCGCTAGGGGCTTAAATCGCGCGATTTTTGGCCGGTAGCGGCTTAAATCGCGCGATTTTTGCCCGCAAGCTGTAAAAATCGCACGGTTTTTGGCCGTTAGCGGCGAAAATCACGCGGTTTTTGGCCGGTAGCGGCGAAAATCACGCGATTTTTGCCCGCCAGCTGCGAAAATCGCATGGTTTTTGGCCGCTAGCGGCGAAAATCGCGCGGTTTTTGGCAGGTAGCGGCGAAATTCGCGCGATTTTTGCCCGCCAGCTGCAAAAATCGCATGGTTTCTGGCCGCTAGCGTCGAAAATAGCACGGTTTTCGGCCGTTAGCAGCAAAAATCGCCCGATTTTTGACCGCTAGCGGCGAAAATCGCGCGATTTTTGGCCGCTAGCGGCGAAATTCGCACGATTTTGGCCGCTAGCGGCGAAATTTGCACGATTTTTGGCCGCTAGGGGCTTAAATCGCGCGATTTTTGGCCGGTAGCGGCTTAAATCGCGCGATTTTTGCCCGCAAGCTGTAAAAATCGCACGGTTTTTGGCCGTTAGCGGCGAAAATCACGCGGTTTTTGGCCGGTAGCGGCGAAAATCACGCGATTTTTGCCCGCCAGCTGCGAAAATCGCATGGTTTTTGGCCGCTAGCGGCGAAAATCGCGCGGTTTTTGGCAGGTAGCGGCGAAATTCGCGCGATTTTTGCCCGCCAGCTGCAAAAATCGCATGGTTTCTGGCCGCTAGCGTCGAAAATAGCACGGTTTTCGGCCGTTAGCAGCAAAAATCGCCCGATTTTTGACCGCTAGCGGCGAAAATCGCACGGTTTTTGGCCGTTAGCGGCGAAAATCACGCGGTTTTTGGCCGGAAGCGGCGAAAATCGCGATTTTTGCCCGCCAGCTGCGAAAATCGCATGGTTTTTGACCGCTAGCGGCGAAAATCGCGCGGTTTTTGGCCGGTAGCGGCGAAAATCGCGCTATTTTTGCCCGCCAGCTGCAAAAATCGCATAGTTTCTGGCCGCTAGCGGCGAAAATCGCGCGATTTTTGGCCGCTAGCGGCGAAATTTGCACGATTTTCTGCCGCTAGTGGCGAAAATAGCCCCTTTTTTGGCCGCAAACGGCGAAAATCGCACGGTTTTTAGCCGCTAGCGGCGAAAATCGCGCTATTTTTGGCCGGTAGCGGCGAAAAAAACGATTTTGCCCGCCAGCTGCGAAAATCGCATGGTTTTTGGCCGCTAGCGGCGAAAATCGTGCGGTTTTTGGCCGGTAGCGGCGAAAATCGCGCTATTTTTGTCCGCCAGCTGCAAAAATCGCATAGTTTCTGGCCGCCAGCTGCGAAAATCGCATGGTTTTTGGCCGCTAGGGGCGAAAATCGCGCTATTTTTGGCCGGTAGCGGCGAAAATCGTGATTTTTGCCCGCCAGCTGCGAAAATCGCATGGTTTTTGGCCGCTAGCGGCAAAAATCGCGCGGTTTTTGACCGGTAGCGGCGAAAATCGCTATATTTTTGCCCGCCAGCTGCAAAAATCGCATAGTTTCTGGCCGCTAGCGGCAAAAATCGCGCGATTTTTGGCCGCTAGCGGCGAAATTCGCACGATTTTGGCCGCGAGCGGCGAAATTTGCACGATTTTTGGCCGCTAGGGGCTTAAATCGCGCGATTTTTGGCCGGTAGCGGCTTAAATCGCGCGATTTTTGCCCGCAAGCTGTAAAAATCGCACGGTTTTTGGCCGTTAGCGGCGAAAATCACGCGGTTTTTGGCCGGTAGTGGCGAAAATCACGCGATTTTTGCCCGCCAGCTGCGAAAATCGCATGGTTTTTGGCCGCTAGCGGCGAAAATCGCGCGGTTTTTGGCAGGTAGCTGCGAAATTCGCGCGATTTTTGCCCGCCAGCTGCAAAAATCGCATGGTTTCTGGCCGGTAACGTCGAAAATAGCACGGTTTTCGGCCGTTAGCAGCAAAAATCGCCCGATTTTTGACCGCTAGCGGCGAAAATCGCACGGTTTTTGGCCGCTAGCGGCGAAATTTGCACGATTTTCTGCCGCTAGCAGCGAAAATAGCCCGTTTTTTGGCCGCTAGCGGCGAAAATCGCATGGTTTTTGGCCGCTAGCGGCGAAAATCGCGCGGTTTTTGGCCGGTAGGGGCGAAAATCGCGCTATTTTTGCCTGCCAGCTGCAAAAATCGCATGGTTTTTGGCCGCTAGCGGCGAAAATCGCGCGATTTTTGGCCGCTAGCGGCGAAATTCGCACGATTTTTGGCCACTAGCGGCGAAATTTGCACGATTTTCTGCCGCTAGCAGCGAAAATAGCCCGTTTTTTGGCCGCTAGCGGCGAAAATCGCACGGTTTAAGGCCGCTAGCTGCGAAATTCGCGCGGTTTTTGGCAGGCAGCGGCGAAAATCGTGATTTTTGACAGCCAGCTGCGAAAACCGCATGGTTTTTGGCCGCTAGCGGCGAAAATCGCTCGGTTTTTGGCCGGTAGGGGCGAAAATCGCGCTATTTTTGCCTGCCAGCTGCAAAAATCGCATAGTTTCTGGCCGCTAGCGGCGAAAATCGCGCGGTTTTTGGCCGGTAGGGGCGGTTTTTGGCAGGCAGCGGCGAAAATCGTGATTTTTGACCGCCAGCTGCGAAAACCGCATGGTTTTTGGCCGCTAGCGGCGAAAATCGCGCGGTTTTTGGCCGGTAGGGGCGAAAATCGCGCTATTTTTGCCTGCCAGCTGCAAAAATCGCATGGTTTTTGGCCGCTACCGGCGAAAATCGCGCGGTTTTTGGCCGGTAGGGGCGAAAATCGCGCTATTTTTGCCTGCCAGCTGCAAAAATCGCATAGTTTCTGGCCGCTAGCGGCGAAAATCGCGCAATTTTTGGCCGCTAGCGGCGAAATTCGCACGATTTTTGGCCGCTAGCGGCAAAATTCGCATGATTTTTGGCCGCTAGCGGCTTAAATCGCGCGATTTTTGGCCGGTAGCGGCTTAAATCGCGCGATTTTTGCCCGCAAGCTGTAAAAATCGCACGGTTTTTGGCCGTTAGCCGCGAAAATCACGCGGTTTTTGGCCGGTAGCGGCGAAAATCATGCGATTTTTGCCCGCCAGCTGCAAAAATCGCATGGTTTCTGGCCGCTAGCGTCGAAAATAGCACGGTTTTCGGCCGTTAGCGGCAAAAATCGCCCGATTTTTGGCCGCTAGCGGCGAAAATCACACGGTTTTTGGACGCTAGCGGCGAAAATCGCGCTATTTTTGGCCGCTAGCGGCGAAAATCGCGCTATTTTTGGCTGGTAGCGGCGAAAATCATCATTTTTGCCCGCCAGCTGCGAAAATCGCATAATTTTTGGCCGCCAGCTGCGAAAATCGCATGGTTTTTGGCCGCTAGCGGCGAAAATCGCGCGGTTTTTGGCCAGTAGTGGCGAAAAACGCGCTATTTTTGCCCTCCAGCTGCAAAAATCGCATAGTTTCTGGCCGCTAGCGGCGAAAATGGCGCGATTTTTGGCCGCTAGCGGCGAAATTCGCACGATTTTGGCCGCTAGCGGCGAAATTTGCACGATTTTTGGCCGCTAGCGGCTTAAATCGCGCGATTTTTGGCCGGTAGCGGCTTAAATCGCGCGATTTTTGCCCGCAAGCTGTAAAAATCGCACGGTTTTTGGCCGTTAGCGGCGAAAATCACGCGGTTTTTGGCTGGTAGCGGCGAAAATCACGCGATTTTTGCCCGCCAGCTGCGAAAATCGCATGGTTTTTGGCCGCTAGCGGCAAAAATCGCGCGGTTTTTGGCAGGTAGCGGCGAAATTCGCGCGATTTTTGCCCGCCAGCTGCAAAAATCACATGGTTTCTGGCCGCTAACGTCGAAAATAGCACGGTTTTCGGCCGTTAGCAGCAAAAATCGCCCGATTTTTGACCGCTAGCGGCGAAAATCGCACGGTTTTTGGCCGCTAGCGGCGAAATTCGCGTTATTTTTGGCCGGAAGCGGCGAAAATCGCGATTTTTGCCCGGCTGCTGCGAAAATCGCTTGGTTTTTGGCCGCTAGCGGCGAAAATCGCGCGGTTTTTGGCCGCTAGCGGCGAAATTTGCACGATTTTCTGCCGCTACCGGCGAAAATAACCCCTTTTTTGGCCGCAAGCGGCGAAAATCGCACGGTTTTTGGCCGCTAGCGGCGAAAATCGCGCTATTTTTGGCCGGTAGCGGCGAAAAAAGCGATTTTTGCCCGCCAGCAGCGAAAATCGCATGGTTTTTGGCCGCTAGCGGCGAAAATCGTGCGGTTTTTGGCCGGTAGCGGCGAAAATCGCGCTATTTTTGCCCGCCAGCTGCAAAAATCGCATAGTTTCTGGCCGCCAGCTGCGAAAATCGCATGGTTTTTGGCCGCTAGGGGCGAAAATCGCGCTATTTTTGGCCGGTAGCGGCGAAAATCGTGATTTTTGCCCGCCAGCTGCGAAAATCGCATGGTTTTTGGCCGCTAGCGGCAAAAATCGCGCGGTTTTTGACCGGTAGCGGCGAAAATCGCTCTATTTTTGCCCGCCAGCTGCAAAAATCGCATAGTTTCTGGCCGCTAGCGGCGAAAATCGCGCGATTTTTGGCCGCTAGCGGCGAAATTCGCACGATTTTGGGCGCTAGCGGCGAAATTTGCACGATTTTTGGCCGCTAGGGGCTTAAATCGCGCGATTTTTGGCCGGTAGCGGCTTAAATCGCGCGATTTTTGCCCGCAAGCTGTAAAAATCGCACGGTTTTTGGCCGTTAGCGGCGAAAATCACGCGGTTTTTGGCCGGTAGCGGCGAAAATCACGCGATTTTTGCCCGCCAGCTGCGAAAATCGCATGGTTTTTGGCCGCTAGCGGCGAAAATCGCGCGGTTTTTGGCAGGTAGCGGCGAAATTCGCGCGATTTTTGCCCGCCAGCTGCAAAAATCGCATGGTTTCTGGCCGCTAGCGTCGAAAATAGCACGGTTTTCGGCCGTTAGCAGCAAAAATCGCCCGATTTTTGACCGCTAGCGGCGAAAATCGCACGGTTTTTGGCCGTTAGCGGCGAAAATCACGCGGTTTTTGGCCGGAAGCGGCGAAAATCGCGATTTTTGCCCGCCAGCTGCAAAAATCGCATAGTTTCTGGCCGCTAGCGGCGAAAATCGCGCGATTTTTGGCCGCTAGCGGCGAAATTTGCACGATTTTCTGCCGCTAGTGGCGAAAATAGCCCCTTTTTTGGCCGCAAACGGCGAAAATCGCACGGTTTTTAGCCGCTAGCGGCGAAAATCGCGCTATTTTTGGCCGGTAGCGGCGAAAAAAGCGATTTTTGCCCGCCAGCTGCGAAAATCGCATGGTTTTTGGCCGCTAGCGGCGAAAATCGTGCGGTTTTTGGCCGGTAGCGGCGAAAATCGCGCTATTTTTGTCCGCCAGCTGCAAAAATCGCATAGTTTCTGGCCGCTAGCGGCGAAAATCGCGCGGTTTTTGGCCGGTAGGGGCGGTTTTTGGCAGGCAGCGGCGAAAATCGTGATTTTTGACCGCCAGCTGCGAAAACCGCATGGTTTTTGGCCGCTAGCGGCGAAAATCGCGCGGTTTTTGGCCGGTAGGGGCGAAAATCGCGCTATTTTTGCCTGCCAGCTGCAAAAATCGCATGGTTTTTGGCCGCTAGCGGCGAAAATCGCGCGGTTTTTGGCCGGTAGGGGCGAAAATCGCGCTATTTTTGCCTGCCAGCTGCAAAAATCGCATAGTTTCTGGCCGCTAGCGGCGAAAATCGCGCAATTTTTGGCCGCTAGCGGCGAAATTCGCACGATTTTTGGCCGCTAGCGGCAAAATTCGCATGATTTTTGGCCGCTAGCGGCTTAAATCGCGCGATTTTTGGCCGGTAGCGGCTTAAATCGCGCGATTTTTGCCCGCAAGCTGTAAAAATCGCACGGTTTTTGGCCGTTAGCCGCGAAAATCACGCGGTTTTTGGCCGGTAGCGGCGAAAATCATGCGATTTTTGCCCGCCAGCTGCAAAAATCGCATGGTTTCTGGCCGCTAGCGTCGAAAATAGCACGGTTTTCGGCCGTTAGCGGCAAAAATCGCCCGATTTTTGGCCGCTAGCGGCGAAAATCACACGGTTTTTGGACGCTAGCGGCGAAAATCGCGCTATTTTTGGCCGCTAGCGGCGAAAATCGCGCTATTTTTGGCTGGTAGCGGCGAAAATCATCATTTTTGCCCGCCAGCTGCGAAAATCGCATAATTTTTGGCCGCCAGCTGCGAAAATCGCATGGTTTTTGGCCGCTAGCGGCGAAAATCGCGCGGTTTTTGGCCAGTAGTGGCGAAAAACGCGCTATTTTTGCCCTCCAGCTGCAAAAATCGCATAGTTTCTGGCCGCTAGCGGCGAAAATGGCGGGATTTTTGGCCGCTAGCGGCGAAATTCGCACGATTTTGGCCGCTAGCGGCGAAATTTGCACGATTTTTGGCCGCTAGCGGCTTAAATCGCGCGATTTTTGGCCGGTAGCGGCTTAAATCGCGCGATTTTTGCCCGCAAGCTGTAAAAATCGCACGGTTTTTGGCCGTTAGCGGCGAAAATCACGCGGTTTTTGGCTGGTAGCGGCGAAAATCACGCGATTTTTGCCCGCCAGCTGCGAAAATCGCATGGTTTTTGGCCGCTAGCGGCAAAAATCGCGCGGTTTTTGGCAGGTAGCGGCGAAATTCGCGCGATTTTTGCCCGCCAGCTGCAAAAATCACATGGTTTCTGGCCGCTAACGTCGAAAATAGCACGGTTTTCGGCCGTTAGCAGCAAAAATCGCCCGATTTTTGACCGCTAGCGGCGAAAATCGCACGGTTTTTGGCCGCTAGCGGCGAAATTCGCGTTATTTTTGGCCGGAAGCGGCGAAAATCGCGATTTTTGCCCGGCTGCTGCGAAAATCGCTTGGTTTTTGGCCGCTAGCGGCGAAAATCGCGCGGTTTTTTGGCCGCTAGCGGCGAAATTTGCACGATTTTCTGCCGCTACCGGCGAAAATAACCCCTTTTTTGGCCGCAAGCGGCGAAAATCGCACGGTTTTTGGCCGCTAGCGGCGAAAATCGCGCTATTTTTGGCCGGTAGCGGCGAAAAAAAGCGATTTTTGCCCGCCAGCAGCGAAAATCGCATGGTTTTTGGCCGCTAGCGGCGAAAATCGTGCGGTTTTTGGCCGGTAGCGGCGAAAATCGCGCTATTTTTGCCCGCCAGCTGCAAAAATCGCATAGTTTCTGGCCGCCAGCTGCGAAAATCGCATGGTTTTTGGCCGCTAGGGGCGAAAATCGCGCTATTTTTGGCCGGTAGCGGCGAAAATCGTGATTTTTGCCCGCCAGCTGCGAAAATCGCATGGTTTTTGGCCGCTAGCGGCAAAAATCGCGCGGTTTTTGACCGGTAGCGGCGAAAATCGCTCTATTTTTGCCCGCCAGCTGCAAAAATCGCATAGTTTCTGGCCGCTAGCGGCGAAAATCGCGCGATTTTTGGCCGCTAGCGGCGAAATTCGCACGATTTTGGCCGCTAGCGGCGAAATTTGCACGATTTTTGGCCGCTAGGGGCTTAAATCGCGCGATTTTTGGCCGGTAGCGGCTTAAATCGCGCGATTTTTGCCCGCAAGCTGTAAAAATCGCACGGTTTTTGGCCGTTAGCGGCGAAAATCACGCGGTTTTTGGCCGGTAGCGGCGAAAATCACGCGATTTTTGCCCGCCAGCTGCGAAAATCGCATGGTTTTTGGCCGCTAGCGGCGAAAATCGCGCGGTTTTTGGCAGGTAGCGGCGAAATTCGCGCGATTTTTGCCCGCCAGCTGCAAAAATCGCATGGTTTCTGGCCGCTAGCGTCGAAAATAGCACGGTTTTCGGCCGTTAGCAGCAAAAATCGCCCGATTTTTGACCGCTAGCGGCGAAAATCGCACGGTTTTTGGCCGTTAGCGGCGAAAATCACGCGGTTTTTGGCCGGAAGCGGCGAAAATCGCGATTTTTGCCCGCCAGCTGCAAAAATCGCATAGTTTCTGGCCGCTAGCGGCGAAAATCGCGCGATTTTTGGCCGCTAGCGGCGAAATTTGCACGATTTTCTGCCGCTAGTGGCGAAAATAGCCCCTTTTTTGGCCGCAAACGGCGAAAATCGCACGGTTTTTAGCCGCTAGCGGCGAAAATCGCGCTATTTTTGGCCGGTAGCGGCGAAAAAAGCGATTTTTGCCCGCCAGCTGCGAAAATCGCATGGTTTTTGGCCGCTAGCGGCGAAAATCGTGCGGTTTTTGGCCGGTAGCGGCGAAAATCGCGCTATTTTTGTCCGCCAGCTGCAAAAATCGCATAGTTTCTGGCCGCCAGCTGCGAAAATCGCATGGTTTTTGGCCGCTAGGGGCGAAAATCGCGTTATTTTTGGCCGGTAGCGGCGAAAATCGTGATTTTTGCCCGCCAGCTGCGAAAATCGCATGGTTTTTGGCCGCTAGCGGCAAAAATCGCGCGGTTTTTGACCGGTAGTGGCGAAAATCGCTATATTTTTGCCCGCCAGCTGCAAAAATCGCATAGTTTCTGGCCGCTAGCGGCAAAAATCGCGCGATTTTTGGCCGCTAGCGGCGAAATTCGCACGATTTTGGCCGCGAGCGGCGAAATTTGCACGATTTTTGGCCGCTAGGGGCTTAAATCGCGCGATTTTTGGCCGGTAGCGGCTTAAATCGCGCGATTTTTGCCCGCAAGCTGTAAAAATCGCACGGTTTTTGGCCGTTAGCGGCGAAAATCACGCGGTTTTTGGCCGGTAGTGGCGAAAATCACGCGATTTTTGCCCGCCAGCTGCGAAAATCGCATGGTTTTTGGCCGCTAGCGGCGAAAATCGCGCGGTTTTTGGCAGGTAGCTGCGAAATTCGCGCGATTTTTGCCCGCCAGCTGCAAAAATCGCATGGTTTCTGGCCGCTAACGTCGAAAATAGCACGGTTTTCGGCCGTTAGCAGCAAAAATCGCCCGATTTTTGACCGCTAGCGGCGAAAATCGCACGGTTTTTGGCCGCTAGCGGCGAAATTTGCACGATTTTCTGCCGCTAGCAGCGAAAATAGCCCGTTTTTTGGCCGCTAGCGGCGAAAATCGCATGGTTTTTGGCCGCTAGCGGCGAAAATCGCGCGGTTTTTGGCCGGTAGGGGCGAAAATCGCGCTATTTTTGCCTGCCAGCTGCAAAAATCGCATGGTTTTTGGCCGCTAGCGGCGAAAATCGCACGATTTTTGGCCGCTAGCGGCGAAATTTGCACGATTTTCTGCCGCTAGCAGCGAAAATAGCCCGTTTTTTGGCCGCTAGCGGCGAAAATCGCACGGTTTAAGGCCGCTAGCTGCGAAATTCGCGCGGTTTTTGGCAGGCAGCGGCGAAAATCGTGATTTTTGACCGCCAGCTGCGAAAACCGCATGGTTTTTGGCCGCTAGCGGCGAAAATCGCTCGGTTTTTGGCCGGTAGGGGCGAAAATCGCGCTATTTTTGCCTGCCAGCTGCAAAAATCGCATAGTTTCTGGCCGCTAGCGGCGAAAATCGCGCGGTTTTTGGCCGGTAGGGGCGGTTTTTGGCAGGCAGCGGCGAAAATCGTGATTTTTGACCGCCAGCTGCGAAAACCGCATGGTTTTTGGCCGCTAGCGGCGAAAATCGCGCGATTTTTGGCCGCTAGCGGCGAAATTCGCACGATTTTGGCCGCTAGCGGCGAAATTTGCACGATTTTTGGCCGCTAGGGGCTTAAATCGCGCGATTTTTGGCCGGTAGCGGCTTAAATCGCGCGATTTTTGCCCGCAAGCTGTAAAAATCGCACGGTTTTTGGCCGTTAGCGGCGAAAATCACGCGGTTTTTGGCCGGTAGCGGCGAAAATCACGCGATTTTTGCCCGCCAGCTGCGAAAATCGCATGGTTTTTGGCCGCTAGCGGCGAAAATCGCGCGGTTTTTGGCAGGTAGCGGCGAAATTCGCGCGATTTTTGCCCGCCAGCTGCAAAAATCGCATGGTTTCTGGCCGCTAGCGTCGAAAATAGCACGGTTTTCGGCCGTTAGCAGCAAAAATCGCCCGATTTTTGACCGCTAGCGGCGAAAATCGCACGGTTTTTGGCCGTTAGCGGCGAAAATCACGCGGTTTTTGGCCGGAAGCGGCGAAAATCGCGATTTTTGCCCGCCAGCTGCAAAAATCGCATAGTTTCTGGCCGCTAGCGGCGAAAATCGCGCGATTTTTGGCCGCTAGCGGCGAAATTTGCACGATTTTCTGCCGCTAGTGGCGAAAATAGCCCCTTTTTTGGCCGCAAACGGCGAAAATCGCACGGTTTTTAGCCGCTAGCGGCGAAAATCGCGCTATTTTTGGCCGGTAGCGGCGAAAAAAGCGATTTTTGCCCGCCAGCTGCGAAAATCGCATGGTTTTTGGCCGCTAGCGGCGAAAATCGTGCGGTTTTTGGCCGGTAGCGGCGAAAATCGCGCTATTTTTGTCCGCCAGCTGCAAAAATCGCATAGTTTCTGGCCGCCAGCTGCGAAAATCGCATGGTTTTTGGCCGCTAGGGGCGAAAATCGCGTTATTTTTGGCCGGTAGCGGCGAAAATCGTGATTTTTGCCCGCCAGCTGCGAAAATCGCATGGTTTTTGGCCGCTAGCGGCAAAAATCGCGCGGTTTTTGACCGGTAGTGGCGAAAATCGCTATATTTTTGCCCGCCAGCTGCAAAAATCGCATAGTTTCTGGCCGCTAGCGGCAAAAATCGCGCGATTTTTGGCCGCTAGCGGCGAAATTCGCACGATTTTGGCCGCGAGCGGCGAAATTTGCACGATTTTTGGCCGCTAGGGGCTTAAATCGCGCGATTTTTGGCCGGTAGCGGCTTAAATCGCGCGATTTTTGCCCGCAAGCTGTAAAAATCGCACGGTTTTTGGCCGTTAGCGGCGAAAATCACGCGGTTTTTGGCCGGTAGTGGCGAAAATCACGCGATTTTTGCCCGCCAGCTGCGAAAATCGCATGGTTTTTGGCCGCTAGCGGCGAAAATCGCGCGGTTTTTGGCAGGTAGCTGCGAAATTCGCGCGATTTTTGCCCGCCAGCTGCAAAAATCGCATGGTTTCTGGCCGCTAACGTCGAAAATAGCACGGTTTTCGGCCGTTAGCAGCAAAAATCGCCCGATTTTTGACCGCTAGCGGCGAAAATCGCACGGTTTTTGGCCGCTAGCGGCGAAATTTGCACGATTTTCTGCCGCTAGCAGCGAAAATAGCCCGTTTTTTTGGCCGCTAGCGGCGAAAATCGCATGGTTTTTGGCCGCTAGCGGCGAAAATCGCGCGGTTTTTGGCCGGTAGGGGCGAAAATCGCGCTATTTTTGCCTGCCAGCTGCAAAAATCGCATGGTTTTTGGCCGCTAGCGGCGAAAATCGCACGATTTTTGGCCGCTAGCGGCGAAATTTGCACGATTTTCTGCCGCTAGCAGCGAAAATAGCCCGTTTTTTTGGCCGCTAGCGGCGAAAATCGCACGGTTTAAGGCCGCTAGCTGCGAAATTCGCGCGGTTTTTGGCAGGCAGCGGCGAAAATCGTGATTTTTGACCGCCAGCTGCGAAAACCGCATGGTTTTTGGCCGCTAGCGGCGAAAATCGCTCGGTTTTTGGCCGGTAGGGGCGAAAATCGCGCTATTTTTGCCTGCCAGCTGCAAAAATCGCATAGTTTCTGGCCGCTAGCGGCGAAAATCGCGCGGTTTTTGGCCGGTAGGGGCGGTTTTTGGCAGGCAGCGGCGAAAATCGTGATTTTTGACCGCCAGCTGCGAAAACCGCATGGTTTTTGGCCGCTAGCGGCGAAAATCGCGCGGTTTTTGGCCGGTAGGGGCGAAAATCGAGCTATTTTTGCCTGCCAGCTGCAAAAATCGCATGGTTTTTGGCCGCTAGCGGCGAAAATCGCGCGGTTTTTGGCCGGTAGGGGCGAAAATCGCGCTATTTTTGCCTGCCAGCTGCAAAAATCGCATAGTTTCTGGCCGCTAGCGGCGAAAATCGCGCAATTTTTTCCGCTAGCGGCGAAATTCGCACGATTTTTGGCCGCTAGCGGCAAAATTCGCATGATTTTTGGCCGCTAGCGGCTTAAATCGCGCGATTTTTGGCCGGTAGCGGCTTAAATCGCGCGATTTTTGCCCGCAAGCTGTAAAAATCGCACGGTTTTTGGCCGTTAGCCGCGAAAATCACGCGGTTTTTGGCCGGTAGCGGCGAAAATCATGCGATTTTTGCCCGCCAGCTGCAAAAATCGCATGGTTTCTGGCCGCTAGCGTCGAAAATAGCACGGTTTTCGGCCGTTAGCGGCAAAAATCGCCCGATTTTTGGCCGCTAGCGGCGAAAATCACACGGTTTTTGGCCGCTAGCGGCGAAAATCGCGCTATTTTTGGCCGCTAGCGGCGAAAATCGCGCTATTTTTGGCTGGTAGCGGCGAAAATCATCATTTTTGCCCGCCAGCTGCGAAAATCGCATAATTTTTGGCCGCCAGCTGCGAAAATCGCATGGTTTTTGGCCGCTAGCGGCGAAAATCGCGCGGTTTTTGGCCAGTAGCGGCGAAAAACGCGCTATTTTTGCCCGCCAGCTGCAAAAATCGCATAGTTTCTGGCCGCTAGCGGCGAAAATGGCGCGATTTTTGGCCGCTAGCGGCGAAATTCGCACGATTTTGGCCGCTAGCGGCGAAATTTGCACGATTTTTGGCCGCTAGCGGCTTAAATCGCGCGATTTTTGGCCGGTAGCGGCTTAAATCGCGCGATTTTTGCCCGCAAGCTGTAAAAATCGCACGGTTTTTGGCCGTTAGCGGCGAAAATCACGCGGTTTTTGGCTGGTAGCGGCGAAAATCACGCGATTTTTGCCCGCCAGCTGCGAAAATCGCATGGTTTTTGGCCGCTAGCGGCAAAAATCGCGCGGTTTTTGGCAGGTAGCGGCGAAATTCGCGCGATTTTTGCCCGCCAGCTGCAAAAATCACATGGTTTCTGGCCGCTAACGTCGAAAATAGCACGGTTTTCGGCCGTTAGCAGCAAAAATCGCCCGATTTTTGACCGCTAGCGGCGAAAATCGCACGGTTTTTGGCCGCTAGCGGCGAAATTCGCGTTATTTTTGGCCGGAAGCGGCTAAAATCGCGATTTTTGCCCGGCTGCTGCGAAAATCGCTTGGTTTTTGGCCGCTAGCGGCGAAAATCGCGCGGTTTTTGGCCGGTAGCGGCAAAAATCGTGCTATTTTTGCCCGCCAGCTGCAAAAATCGCATAGTTTCTGGCCGCTAGCGTCGAAAATTGTGCGATTTTTGGCCGCTAGTGGCGAAATTTGCACGATTTTTGGCCGCTAGAGGCGAAATTTGCACTATTTTTGGCCGCTAGCGGCTTAAATCGCGCGATTTTTGGCCGGTAGCGGCTTAAATCGCGCGATTTTTGCCCGCAAGCTGTAAAAATCGCACGGTTTTTGGCCGTTAGCCGCGAAAATCACGCGGTTTTTGGCCGGTAGCGGCGAAAATCATGCGATTTTTGCCCGCCAGCTGCAAAAATCGCATGGTTTCTGGCCGCTAGCGTCGAAAATAGCACGGTTTTCGGCCGTTAGCGGCAAAAATCGCCCGATTTTTGGCCGCTAGCGGCGAAAATCACACGGTTTTTGGCCGCTAGCGGCGAAAATCGCGCTATTTTTGGCCGCTAGCGGCGAAAATCGCGCTATTTTTGGCTGGTAGCGGCGAAAATCATCATTTTTGCCCGCCAGCTGCGAAAATCGCATAATTTTTGGCCGCCAGCTGCGAAAATCGCATGGTTTTTGGCCGCTAGCGGCGAAAATCGCGCGGTTTTTGGCCAGTAGTGGCGAAAAACGCGCTATTTTTGCCCTCCAGCTGCAAAAATCGCATAGTTTCTGGCCGCTAGCGGCGAAAATGGCGCGATTTTTGGCCGCTAGCGGCGAAATTCGCACGATTTTGGCCGCTAGCGGCGAAATTTGCACTATTTTTGGCCGCTAGCGGCTTAAATCGCGCGATTTTTGGCCGGTAGCGGCTTAAATCGCGCGATTTTTGCCCGCAAGCTGTAAAAATCGCACGGTTTTTGGCCGTTAGCCGCGAAAATCACGCGGTTTTTGGCCGGTAGCGGCGAAAATCATGCGATTTTTGCCCGCCAGCAGCAAAAATCGCATGGTTTCTGGCCGCTAGCGTCGAAAATAGCACGGTTTTCGGCCGTTAGCGGCAAAAATCGCCCGATTTTTGGCCGCTAGCGGCGAAAATCACACGGTTTTTGGCCGCTAGCGGCGAAAATCGCGCTATTTTTGGCCGCTAGCGGCGAAAATCGCGCTATTTTTGGCTGGTAGCGGCGAAAATCATCATTTTTGCCCGCCAGCTGCGAAAATCGCATAATTTTTGGCCGCCAGCTGCGAAAATCGCATGGTTTTTGGCCGCTAGCGGCGAAAATCGCGCGGTTTTTGGCCAGTAGTGGCGAAAAACGCGCTATTTTTGCCCTCCAGCTGCAAAAATCGCATAGTTTCTGGCCGCTAGCGGCGAAAATGGCGCGATTTTTGGCCGCTAGCGGCGAAATTCGCACGATTTTGGCCGCTAGCGGCGAAATTTGCACGATTTTTGGCCGCTAGCGGCTTAAATCGCGCGATTTTTGGCCGGTAGCGGCTTAAATCGCGCGATTTTTGGCCGGTAGCGGCTTAAATCGCGCGATTTTTGCCCGCAAGCTGTAAAAATCGCACGGTTTTTGGGCGTTAGCGGCAAAAATCGCGCGGTTTTTGGCAGGTAGCGGCGAAATTCGCGCGATTTTTGCCCGCCAGCTGCAAAAATCACATGGTTTCTGGCCGCTAACGTCGAAAATAGCACGGTTTTCGGCCGTTAGCAGCGAAATTCGCGTTATTTTTGGCCGGAAGCGGCGAAAATCGCGATTTTTGCCCGGCTGCTGCGAAAATCGCGCTATTTTTGGCCGCTAGCGGCGAAAATCGCGCGGTTTTTGGCCGGTAGCGGCAAAAATCGCGCTATTTTTCCCCGCCAGCTGCAAAAATCGCATAGTTTCTGGCCGCTAGCGTCGAAAATCGCGCGATTTTTGGCCGTTAGCGGCGAAATTAGCACGATTTTTGGCCGCTAGCGGCGAAATTTGCACGATTTTTGGCCGCTGGCGGCGAAAATCGCCCCATTTTTGGCCGCTAGTGGCAAAAATAGTCCCTTTTTTGGCCGCTAAAGGCGAAAATCGGTCGATTTTTGCCAGGTAGCAGCGAAATTCGCGCGATTTTTGCCTTCCAGATGCAAAAACCGCATGGTTTTTGGCCGCTAGCGGCGAAAATCGCGCGGTTTTTGGCCGGTAGGGGCGAAAATCGCGCTATTTTTGCCCGCCAGCTGGAAAAATCGCATTGTTTCTGGCTGCTAGCGGCGAAAATCGCGCAATTTTTGGCCGCTAGCGGCGAAATTCGCACGATTTTTGGCCGCTAGCGGCAAAATTCGCACGATTTTTTGCCGCTAGCGGCTTAAACCGCGCGATTTTTGGCCGGTAGCGGCTTAAATCGCGCGATTTTTGCCCTCAAGCTGTAAAAATCGCACGGTTTTTGGCCGTTAGCGGCGAAAATCACGCGGTTTTTGGTCGGTAGCGGCGAAAATCATGCGATTTTTGCCCGCCAGCTGCAAAAATCGCATGGTTTCTGGCCGCTAGCGTCGAAAATAGCACGGTTTTTGGCCGTTAGCGGCAAAAATCGCCCGATTTTTGTCCGCTAGCGGCGAAAATCACACGGTTTTTGGCCGCTAGCGCCGAAAATCGCGCTATTTTTGGCCGGAAGCGGCGAAAATCGCGATTTTTGCCCGCCTGATGCGAAAATCGCATGGTTTTTGGCCGCAAGCGGCGAAAATCGCGCGGTTTTTGGCCGGTAGCGGCAAAAATCGCGCTATTTTTGGCAGCTAGCAGCAAAAATCGCGCTATTTTTGGCCGGTAGCGGCGAAAATCGCGATTTTTGCCCGCTAGCTGCGAAAATCGCATGGTTTTTGGCCGCTAGCGGCGAAAATCGCGCTATTTTTGCCCGCCAGCTGCAAAAATCGCATAGTTTCTGGCCGCTAAAGGCGAAAATCGCGCGATTTTTGGCCGCTAGCGGCGAAAATCGCGCTATTTTTGGCCGGAAGCGGCGAAAATCGCGATTTTTGCCCGCCTGATGCGAAAATCGCACGGTTTTTGGCCGTTAGCGGCGAAAATCACGCGGTTTTTGGCCGGTAGCGGCGAAAATCGCGCGGTTTTTGCCCGCCAGCTGCAAAAATCGCATGGTTTCTGGCCGCTAGCGTCGAAAATAGCGCGGTTTTCGGCCGTTAGCGGCAAAAATCGCCCGATTTTTGGCCGCTAGCGGCGAAAATCGCACGGTTTTTGGCCGCTAGCGGCGAAAATCGCCCTATTTTTGGCCGCTAGCGGCGAAAATCGCGCTATTTTTGGCCGGTAGCAGCGAAAATCGCGATTTTTGCCCGCCAGCTGCGAAAATGGCGTGGTTTTTGCCCGCTAGCAGCAAAAATCGCGCGGTTTTTGGCCGCTAGCGGCAAAAATCGCGCTATTTTTGCCCGCCAGCTGCAAAAATCGCATAGTTTCTGGCCGCTAGCGTCGAAAATCGCGCGATTTTTGGCCGCTAGCGGCGAAATTCCCACGATTTTTGGCCGCTAGCGGCGAAATTCGCACGATTTTTGGCCGCTAACGGCGAAATTCGCACGATTTTTGGCCGCTAGCGGTGATATTTGCACGATTTTTGGCCGCTAGCGGCGAAAATCGCCCCATTTTTGGCCGCTAGCGGTGAAAATAGCCCCTTTTTTGGCCGCTAAAGGCGAAAATCGGTCGATTTTTGGCAGGTAGCGGCGAAATTCGCGCGATTTTTGCCCGCCAGCTGCAAAAATCGCATGGTTTCTGGCCGCTAGCGTCGAAAATAGCGCGGTTTTCGACCGTTAGCGGCAAAAATCGCCCGATTTTTGGCCGCAAGCGGCGAAAATCGCACGGTTTTTGGCCGCTAGCGGCGAAAATCGCGCTATTTTTGGCCGGTAGCGGCGAAAATCGCGATTTTTGCCCGCCAGCTGCGAAAATCGCGATTTTTGCCCGCCAGCTGCAAAAATCGCATGGTTTTTGGCCGCTAGCGGCGAAAATCGCGCGGTTTTTGCCCGTCAGCTGCAAAAATCGCATAGTTTCTGGCCGCTAGCGGCGAAAATCGCGTGATTTTTGGCCGCTAGCGGCGAAATTCGCTCGATTTTTGGCCGCTAGCGGCGAAATTTGCACGATTTTTGGCCGCTAGCGCCAAAAATCGCCCCATTTTTGGCCGCTAGCGGCGAAAATAGCCCCTTTTTTGGCCGCTAAAGGCGAAAATCGGTCGATTGTTGGCAGGTAGCGGCGAAATTCGCGCGATTTTTGCCCGCCAGCTGCAAAAATCGCATAGTTTCTGGCCGCTGCGGCGATAATCGCGCGATTTTTGGCCGCTAGCGGCGAAAATCGCATGGTTTCTGGCCGCTAGCGTCGAAATTAGCGCGGTTTTCGGCCGTTAGTGGCAAAAATCGCCAGATTTTTGGCCGCTAGCGATGAAAATCGCACGGTTTTTGGCCGCTAGCGGCGAAATTTGCACGATTTTCTGCCGCTAGCAGCGAAAATAGCCCCTTTTTTGGCCGCAAGCGGCGAAAATCGCACGGTTTTTGGCCACTAGCGGCGAAAATAGCCCCTTTTTTGGCCGCTAAAGGCGAAAATCGGTCGATTTTTGGCAGGTAGCAGCGAAATTCGCGCGATTTTTGCCCGCCAGCTGCAAAAATCGCATGGTTTCTGGCCGCTAGCGTCGAAAATAGCGCGGTTTTCGGCCGTTAGCGGCAAAAATCGCCCGATTTTTGGCCGCAAGCGGCGAAAATCGCACGGTTTTTGACCGCTAGCGGCGAAAATCGCGCTATTTTTTGCCGGTAGCGGCGAAAATCGCGATTTTTGCCCGCCAGCTGCGAAAATCGCATGGTTTTTGGCCGCTAGCGGCGAAAATCGCGCGGTTTTTGGCCGGTAGCGGCGAAAATCGCGCTATTTTTGCCCGCCAGCTGCAAAAATCGCATAGTTTCTGGCCGCCAGCTGCAAAAATCGCATAGTTTTTGGCCGCCTGCGGCGAAATTTGCACGATTTTCTGCCGCTAGCGGCGAAAATAGCCCCTTTTTTGGCCGCTAGCGGCGAAAATCGCACGGTTTAAGGCCGCTAGCGGCGATATTCGCACGATTTTTGTCCGCCAGATGCAAAAATCGCATGGTTTCTGGCCGCTAGCGTCGAAAATCGCGCGGTTTTTGGCAGGCAGCGGCGAAAATCGCACGGTTTAAGGCCGCTAGCGGCGATATTCGCACGATTTTTGTCCGCCAGATGCAAAAATCGCATAGTTTCTGGCCGCTAGCGGTGAAAATCGCGCGATTTTTGGCCGCTAGCGGCGAAAATTGCATGGTTTCTGCCCTCTAGCGTCGAAAATAGCGCGGTTTTCGGCCGTTAGCGGCAAAAATGGCTCGATTTTTGGCTGCTAGCGGCGAGAATCGCACGGTTTTTGGCCGCTAGCAGCGAAAATCGCGCTATTTTTGGCCGGTAGCGGCGAAAATCGCGATTTTTGCCCGCCAGCTGCGAAAATCGCATGGTTTTTGGCCGCTAGCGGCGAAAATCGTGCTATTTTTTGCCGGTAGCGGCGAAAATCGTGATTTTTGCCCGCCAGCTGCGAAAATCGCATGGTTTTTGGCCGCTAGCGGCGAAAATCGCGCGGTTTTTGGCCGGTAGCGGAGAAAATCGCACGATTTTTGGCCGCTAGCGGCGAAATTTGCACGATTTTTGGCCGCTAGCGGCTTAAATCGCGCGATTTTTGGCCGGTAGCGGCTTAAATCGCGCGATTTTTGCCCGCAAGCTGTAAAAATCGCACGGTTTTTGGCCGCTTGCGGCGAAAATCGTGCTATTTTTGGCCGGAAGCGGCGAAAATCGCGATTTTTGCCCGCCTGCTGCGAAAATCGCATGGTTTTTGGCCGCTAACGGCGAAAATCGCGCGGTTTTTGGCCGGTAGCGGCAAAAATCGCGCTATTTTTGCCCGCCAGCTGCAAAAATCGCATAGTTTCTGGCCGCTAGCGTCGAAAATTGTGCGATTTTTGGCCGCTAGCGGCGAAATTTGCACGATTTTTGGCCGCTAGAGGCGAAATTTGCACTATTTTTGGCCGCTAGCGGCGAAAATCGCGCTATTTTTGGCCGCTAGCGGCGAAAATCGCGCTATTTTTGGCCGGTAGCGGCGAAAATCGCGATTTTTGTCCGCCAGCTGCGAAAATCGCATGGTTTTTGGCCGCTAACGGCGAAAATCGCGCGGTTTTTGGCCGGTAGCGGCAAAAATCGCGCTATTTTTGCCCGCCAGCTGCAAAAATCGCATAGTTTCTGGCCGCTAGCGTCGAAAATTGTGCGATTTTTGGCCGCTAGCGGCGAAAATCGCGCTATTTTTGGCCGCTAGCGGCGAAAATCGCGCTATTTTTGGCCGGTAGCGGCGAAAATCGCGATTTTTGTCCGCCAGCTGCGAAAATTCCATGGTTTTTGGCCGCTAGCGGCGAAAATCGCGCTATTTTTGCCCGCCAGCTGCAAAAATCGCATAGTTTCTGGCCGCTAGCGGCGAAATTCCCACGATTTTGGCCGCTAGAGGCGAAATTTGCACTATTTTTGGCCGCTAGGGGCTTAAATCGCACGATTTTTGGCCGCAAGCTGTAAAAATCGCACGGTTTTTGGCCGTTAGCGGCGAAAATCACGCGATTTTTGCCCGCCAGCTGCGAAAATCGCATGGTTTTTGGCAGCTAGCGGCGGAAATCGCGCGGTTTTTGGCAGGTAGCGGCGAAATTTGCGCGATTTTTGCCCGCCAGCTGCAAAAATCGCATGGTTTCTGGCCGCTAGCGTCGAAAATAGCACAGTTTTCGGCCGTTAGCGGCAAAAATCGCCCGATTTTTGGCCGCTTGCGGCGAAAATCGCACGGTTTTTGGCCGCTAGCGGCGAAAATCGCGCTATTTTTGACCGCTAGCGGCGAAAATCGCGCTATTTTTGGCCGGTAGCAGCGAAAATTGCATGGTTTCTGGCCGCTAGCGTCGAAAATAGCGCGGTTTTCGTTTTCGCTAGCAGCGAAAATCGCGCTATTTTTGGCCGGTAGCGGCAAAAATCGCGATTTTTGCCCGCCAGCTGCGAAAATCGCATGGTTTTTGGCCGCTAGCGGCGAAAATCGCGCGGTTTTTGGCCGGTAGCGGCGAAAATCGCGCTATTTTTGCCCGCCAGCTGCAAAAATCGCATAGTTTCTGGCCGCTAGCGGCTTAAATCGCGCGATTTTTGCCCGCAAGCTGTAAAAATCGCACGGTTTTTGGCCGTTAGCGGCGAAAATCACGCGGTTTTTGCCCGCCAGCTGCAAAAATCTCATGGTTTCTGGCCGCTAGCGTCGAAAATAGCACTTTTCGGCCGTTAGCGGCAAAAATCGCCCGATTTTTGGCCGCTAGCGGCGAAAATCGCGCTATTTTTGGCCGGAAGCTGCGAAAATCGCGATTTTTGCCCGCCTGCGAAAATCGCAGCTGGCGGGCAAAAGGTGCGGGAACGTAAGGAATTTAGTAAGAGTTACTTTAGAGGGAATTATATAACATGTGGGAGAATGTGATTAGATGAGATTGTATTGTGGATTTACATAGTTTTCTTTTTTTTTTTTTACTTCCTCTTGACTGCTGGCCTCTTTAGTTATCTTATCCAGGGTTGTACATAGCCTTCCCGGTTTGGTGGCTTCTTTTGATAATTATTTAGTTAGCCAGGATTGTATGTATTATGTGAATAAAGACATGTTCGTTTATGCATAACTGGTAATATCCAATAGTTACGTGAATGAAGACAATTTTGCAATCTCAGAGGAGTTTTTAGACTAGATGTCATGTGTAAGGAAATGTGCCTTTAGAGAAAAGGTTTAATGCGAGGTAGTTTGAAACGTCTATAGCGATTGGTTTGATAATTTGACGTTGCATCCAAAATAATTGAAGAATTCGATCTGAAGAATTAATACTAAGTGGATATCCTTCAATATTCCTATGCAGTATTCCTGTTTATATTATATTCTGTTTATATATATCCTGTTTATATATATATTCAATATTCCTATTCAATATTCCTGCATATCCCTATGCAGTTCTATATTGTATTGTATTGTATTCCCAAACCATCATACTTACGTCCACTCGTTACATACTCAAAGTCCCTCTTGCCCTAGCAGTCAAACACCAACTTTGGACACTTTCCACAACAGTACGTGTTAACAACCTTTAATTCATATCTAATTCACATCATACATTTTATCGATGACAAGGCTTATATTTTCACTAAACTGCTAATTCTCCATACCTAACTCCATGTGTTCCCTACTAATCTATAACCATAGCGAAATACTGCCTATTCTTACATTGTTCATTACCTATAAACTATTCATTATTAACAAGATACTACTATCTAGTAGTCAATATATTTCTATATCATCAACATTCACTATAGATTATCTATACATTTCTATTAAAATGTCAAGACACATTCAAGGCTACAGTCCCTATGCATCTTTAACAATAACAATAACTACGGAACAGCAACATCACATGAAATCTTTTGCGGTGCTACAACAACTTTCAAATAATAGTGTTTACACGTCTTTGTCTAAAACATACCTATCAAATAAAATATAATAACTACCTCCATCCATATTCAAACACTTTTCAACTAAAAGCAAATATGAAATATTTACAAATGCTACACTGCCCCCACACCTTGTAAGGTATGCCTACTCAATACGCAACTAACGACATTATATTTGCTACCTTTCAAAATTATCTTTCAGGAAATACGCAATTCATGTTGTCTATAAACTAAGAGCTTATCCAGTATGCCTACTCACAGAACCAACATTTTTCATTAAGTTATGTTTATTCAAAACATTCGTGCGTGTGATCTTATTCTATCAATAAACTAGATTCTTAAAGCGTGTAGCAACCACTATTTTCATTTCATACTATCACATTCTATTTACTTTCAATCCTATCTGCACTCTTCAATCTTAGTCTAAGTCTTTATACAATTTAATACATCTATATATCAAAGTTAACAAATAGTACGATAATATTTCCTTTGTTTTTTATTAACATTTAATACATTCTTTTAAAGACATTGAAAACATTTAAGGTCCTTTGATTGTACATTTTACATCATACCTCAAACATTGTTTATGTTATTCCTTATTAGTCCTAAGATGAACTATACTTTAACATCAATTTCAAACATTGTATTTAATTAGCACTTATAATTTACCTTATGAACAATAAAAGCTAATGTGTATGCTCCTGGATTCTACATATCCAAGCAACTTCTATGTTGACATTACTTTCAATTCATTGTCATTAGCACAACAGGTGCTAAGATTTAAGAAACTTCACCTAAGCAATTCTATTTCACAAACGGTTATTTACCATTCTCAACTACATGACCTAAGTTTTCCTCCGCACATAATTATCAACACTAGCCACTTTTTTTTACATATTTCTCACCAAGTGACGCCCTTACGAGTAACCTCACCGTAAACTATTTACCAAACATCCTACGTTCACTTTTCCAGCTCTGACAATTTTGTACACTTTAACAAACCATACTGATCCTCCAGTGTCACTTGCTGCACCACATTACCCGAATGAAACTCCACCGCTAGGTCGTTCTGCTGCTTATCCACGTAGAGCCCGTCAAACCTATTAAAACAATTATCAAGTTAATATACATAAAATATATGTTCCGACGGTGTTCATAACTCACTTATGCATCGATCTATCCCTATCTTAATTATGCTATCCTCATTGCGGTTCAATCACTGCAAACCATTTCAACCATCACCCACCAAAAATCTGCTATCACATTAATACCGCTTTCAGACAACACTGCTCCCTTATTTACATCTCTTGATATGCTACATATTAATTCCCTCTACACATTCTTCTATCAATTACATTTACAAAAACGTTTTCTTAAATGGAAACCCATGATCTGAAATTCCCTGGACAGATGTAATAGGACCCATTATCAGCACAATTATATTTCTTTTATATCCCAGGGGCAAACTTGTTCTCTAAACACACTGCAAATAAAGGAACCTAGTCTATGAAACTAGTGATTTTAAAAGCCGTCAAACTTGCATCATTCAAGAACCAAAATCTACCTATTTTCACCTTCGTTCTTTCTTACACCGAGCTTTAAATTCCATTTTTCTACCGTTTCCCCATCTTTATGTACTTTATACAATATTGTGTTCATTCCTGTCTTGTAGGCTACCCATATGCTGCATTGTCCCTACTAATTTCTTAAACATTCAACCCGTCATTGTTATTATATTATCTCCTACCTGTCCTCTGGAATATACCTACAATTCATTTTTTTCTCTTGCATTGTAATTTTTTGCCTAGTATTAACCTACTTTCAATTTCTACATTAAGGACATGCCCAAAACACTACGCCCATACAAGTAAATGTGGGAAAGCAAGCAAATCCTGGCCGGGGAGGATTTACTGGGCGCAATTCCTTAACTGTAGCCTCTGTTTAACGCAACAGTAAAATGTGTACTTGGATGAAAAAACGATTCTTCGCGGCAGGGGATCGTATTCCAGGGACCATAGGATTAAGGACTTGCCCGAAACGCTACGCGTACTAGTGGCTGTACAAGAATGTAACAACTCTTCTATCTCAAAAAAAAAAAAGCAAGTAATTATCAAAATGCACCAAACCGGCAAGGCTATGTAATAAATGTAGGACAATTTTACCCAATATACCTATATTATCCAAGACGAGTATTATTTCTATATCATATCTACATCAAATATCAAATTCAGATCAATCTACAGATTCATTATAGATCTGCATCATACATGAAAATGCCACCTATGATCACGTAACCCATAGGGATCTTTGTTGCCTATGCGATTTCAAGGATCCAGAAGCTTCTAGAAGGATCTTTAATAAACTATTGGAACACCACATTCCCAGTAGAGATTAAATCTAATCTTACATTCAATAGTACTATCCAGTACTATGAATTATATATAGATTTTATTCTTATTATAATCAAACTATCAATCTTATGTCTACACATACAAAATACTCTATATTCATTGAAAGCTACCCCACTCAAAGCAGGGACGAGCCAAACTCTGGACTAAGCGATACATACAAGTGATGTTACATTAATGGATTGATATATAGATAGAGCTAGTACATACAATGCCTAAAGCCACTATTACGCAATGCGTTTCGGGCAAGAAAAACATTAATATCTAGAACTTAATACTAATTGAGCATAAAGAATATCACAGTTCTTGGCATACATTTTCCTATGGACACCTCATCCAATTATCGTTATCACGACTGATTACAACTGGGGGGAGTACCTCGACAATACATCTACAAGGAAAAATTCCTATGACATAACCGAGTTTAGAGTAGAGCACACGAGGTATCTCCACCGCCACTTGTCTAACGTATTGCAACTGCAATTAAGCCCATAATTAGCAACCCTACTAAAATTTAGTCTAGAGTTCCCATATAAAATATCGTGCCTAAACTCTACAAGTTATTCCGTCTGGCACAAAGGAAGCCGGCAGCCAGCAGTATGTTGTTTCGTGTATTAATTGGCCAATTATATGCTTGTATAACTAATATCCAACAAGTGTTTTATAGAGGCAACGCCTCATGTTTCAGTAACAATATCGTACAACATGACAATCTAGGACCCCAGAGGTTCAACGCCTCAAGTGTTCCAAGTCTGGGACGAGTTTTAGTCAGGCGACACCCTCTAAAATTTATATATCTATATATAAACTAACATTTTAACTTTACATTTGCTTTGTTACCTCTACTTCATAACTTGATCCATTTGATTTTATTCTTTAGTACTTAAACTACATTTAAGCTCATTAATATTATTCACAACTTAAGTTATATTTATAGTAACAACATTGCCTGTTGATAGTTATGGTGCTAGGCTGGACTATGTACACTTAAATACCCGCCATTAATAGAACTAGTGTTCACTTAGAACTATTTAAATATTATCGTTGTATAAACAATACAAGCTAATGCAAGCTTGGCCTGCAGGTGGATTGTGGAACTTATCTATTCACCCAACCAGCCCCTTACAGCTTCATTAGGAAGGCAAGGTAATTATCAAAAGGCACCAAACCGGGAAGGCCATGTAGCACCATCAAAGTCCGAAATAATCAGAGGGCGCTAAATATCACCAAGAATGCCAATACGAGAACAAAAACGCACAAGGCGAACGATATCAAAAGTATCCGATTCACCAAGAATTCTATCGAGGGACAAGTGACCGCGAGGGGCCTCATTAGGAAAAGCTAGGATTTACGAACCTACCGACTAATTTTTCATAGTTTTTATTTTTAATATAGTACAGGTCCCTAGGAGTTTCCCCCCCCCCCACAGTAATTACTATGCTATGTATCCTCAATCATAATGTACCTTCTATTATATAAAAGTAATAGATTTTGTAACTCGCACTTACTATTTAATCTTTAATGCACAGGAATTTTTAATTTATAACACTAAAACTCAACTCACTTCTCACGATAACTGAAGTTTTCCTCCTCCATAAGTAATAGCTGCAAACCTCCAGCAACATTATGCCCTAACATTTTCCTTTATCCCACCTCCAGGCATGTGTATTCACGCACCGAGATTGTTCTTGCCGCCCCTCGTTTCATGTATTTGAAACATTTTTAGTATAACGAGAATGAATGTTTATTCTAACTCATCTTGGCAACTCCCAAGCACATACTTTTATATATGCCATCAAAACTAAACTAATCAAACTACAACATTTTACTTACAATGTTACAAGATGTTCCACAGGATGGAGTGTCGAGTTGCCCGTGCCCTTCAAGATTGACAATCTGCATTCTAGAGCCAAATACAAGCTGGGATACCTTAAGTGCAGGAAAGGTGTTACAAGAACAATGGTGCCGCTTGAAGAGGCAACTGTTTCACGCAACTGAAAAAAAAGGTTATATCAGTTCGTGTCTTCGGGAAAAAATGTACAGTCTTTCCCTGAACGACTGCTTTTGGCAACGGGGAGCAGAGACCGTAGATAATTACTTTTCCTTAAGAAACTGCAAAAACAACTAACCGTCTGGGGTACTGTAGTGGTCCCCCGGAGATCTATACCCCACACCGGTAGTTTAAGCAAAACCTTCGAAAATTCTTTTAAAATATTACCAATTTACGATCAAAGTCCATTTACACTACTCTGCTGCAACAATATGCTTAATAAGGCAAGTTAACGTAAATATTGAAGCTTTTCATTCTTTTTAATTACGAAAAGGTTAAAGGATGACATTAGTTTGTTTATTATTTAACTAGTTTCTATAACAACCCATTTGTTAACCTTACAGGCTAGGGTTATAGGTAACCTACACGTTTCTACGTTACTTTCAAATTCAGAGCCTGCAACGATTTTTCCTGGTGGGGGGGGGGGGGGGGTTAAGCCAAACCCAATACACAAGCATCAGTAATGACACTTGTACCATCACTGCCAAGACCAAGGTCATTTACTTTATTTCCTTACTAGTAACACTAACCGTCTACATTTAACGTTGTCCCAAGTAACAAGTAATAGTACGTACATTCCTATATTACATAAAACCTTTTTGAACTAAAGCAATCTACTGTGAGATAAGTATCCGGAGACTAGCATCGATTTTTACTCTAGGCGCGTTTGTCAATTTTTCCACTGCCTTGTGTAGTACCCCCGACCCCCCCCCCCCCCACACCGGGCCGGTACTTTTCACTACTAACAACCGGTTATTAATCCTTCAGGTGCAATAACCAGCAACATTTATTCACTTGTTACCGATAAAACAAAATCATTAATACACAACCTTTTGAAATGCTAATCTAACCAAAGTACGATTAATATATACTTCACGAAGTTATATAATTAGCGTTGATGGTATGAACTAACACCATTGATGAATATACAAAATATTAACACTTTTATAAGTCTACTTATTTACTACAAACACATTCGGCAAGTTTAAATTTGGTTCATTCATTATATTAACCGCTTTTCGGATTTTCTATTTTAAAATTTAACATTCAGCAACCAAATTTTACACTTAAATATCACAAAACTAAGGCAAGCCAGACGTTAAGGGGTAACCTCTAGCATGATACATGTGGGGTAGAGGACCATCACAAGCCAATGTGTTTCCTATAGTGCCACACGCAGCCATATGCTAACTTAACCTTGTATTTCACGCCAATTCTAATGCTTATCCCCTCTATATACTTTTTCCAATATGGGGAACACGGGGATGTAACGCAATAATGGGTTAAGGGAGGTGGGGGGGATGTAACGCAACAAGGACCTGGATCCTCGACACAAAACTAACCTTCAAGAGACGAAGTTGGAACTGGACACCACAAGTGAGGTAAGACACACTGACCTGCTGCTAGTCTCATCGTACCTTTTATACCCAGTAGCCAACCAACCAAGGCCGCTGATTGGTTGTCATTCACCCTAAAACTCACCCCATTGGTCAACATTTTGCGAGTCTGAAGTGTCAATTATCAATGGCCAACAGCCACTCCTTCACTTCCCCAAACACCAACGACTCTCTTAATGAACCAATAATCATCCCCACCTTAAATGTTTAAAGTTTTTATTTTCAATATCTTATTTCACAAACCAATTACATCATTCTGTTGTAAATGTTCAAACACAACAACAGGTACAACACACCAACATTTGCAATGGATTCGGCTGTGAATTAGCATTCGTCCGTCAGTCAACAACTGTTAATAACCTCTCGACAACTACAATATACACTACAATATATCCAATAACAGACTAAGAAACCCAACAACCCAAAGTTACCGACAAAACAATGGATTATGTTAAATATGTCCTTTCATTGACTTAACGTATTGCTCGTTCATGGCAAATTAAGTGATTTTAACTTATTGAAGTGTGTGAGTTCTAATAATTATATGCTTTAGAATAACTATTAACCTCCAGAATGACATTGTTCAAATTATTATTCTCAACAATTATCGTCCACTACCACCACCAGGTGGTGGTAGTGGACCCCATAAACATCGTGTGACTTGTTGTATATATCCATCCTGTTTGCAGTAGGCTACATGCTAAACATGAACTCGCTCCAAACATTCGCTTTTGCCATATACATTTACAAAACCCTGTTCTTAAATGCAAACCCTGATCTAAAACTCTTCCTTGACTGATGTAATACAACCCATAATCACCACACCACAAATAAATCTATCTTTAATATCCCCCCAGAGTCAAACTTAATCTGTGTAAACACTCTATGCAAATAAAGGGACCTAGTCTATGAAACTCACTCCCTAACAACTTGAAAAGCTGTCCAACTTTTGATTTTTTCAAAAATAAAACCATAAACTACCAAACTTCATCTTCATAGTTTACTACCTAGTACTTTAAACTCGCACTATATCTTGTGCTACCCAATCCTCCAATATATGTCCCAAAGCCGTACGTCTTCACTATTGTAATCATGGCTATCAACTTATATCATGGTTGTTATATTGAACACATATTTTACTACATTATACATTGAATTATTCCTCAAATTATGCTACAATGTACCAGTTGATAACCTTCACATTTTACTTTAATGTACTTACTAATCTTTATCAAATTTTCTTACAATGTACCTGTTAATATTTTTCAATTTTCCGAGATTTTACCTACTTAACATTATGTGTGTATACCTAATTTTTTTATTAAAAAATTACAAATAAATGTTGATTAAGCACCTGCCCGAAACGCTATGCGTATAAGTGGCTTTACAAGAATGTAAAAACATCAATGCTCTGTACTTAAACCCAATATACCTTTTTGTATCTATATATAAATAAATAAATAAATATTTTGTTAACTTTTCAGTACAGAATAAGTTATTTTAGTAAAGACTGTATTCATCCATCAACACCTATCATCTTCGTTCACGACTTCACTACAATCTTAACTATAAAGCCTTAAAATCATCCAAATCCAAAGTACTAAACTAAGTAGCCATAGGTGGTACCTATACCATATGCGTACTATAAATCTTAATTATTATTTTTATTATTATTATTTATTATCAATTATTTACCTTTGCCTCAAGTCAACTACATTTTCTTCATTTTCTCTGAATATTGCTGTCCTCCTCGTGCTCAGAGGCAATCAGAGATCGTAAGCAATTCCCGCCTTACGAGCAAATGATTTACCTAAATTTGGAGCAGTCCAACAAGGTCTCTGTGCCGTCCTCTGTATTCCACAAGGCCTAATTACAGACCATTCCCAGGATGCACGAACTGCATAATAAATTATGCAGTAAATTGATTGCTTTGGTAATTATTAATGATTATTTTTTCACATATATTACCCAATATCTATCAGCTGTTTGAGGGTGGGGTGCAGAGTACATTATCTGAAAGGAAATGTGCCCATCTATTTCTGTCCCGTCCGGGATTCGATCCCAGAATTCTCGATTGTGCGTTGACAACGAATCCGTCTGTATTACCGGAATCCTAGCACAGCAAAGGGGGGGGGGGGGCACGTGGTGGTACAGAGTACATGTGCTGGTATTACTGTACAATATACCCATTCTGTGGGTGTTATGGTCCCCCTATTCCCATTTCGTGGGGGGTTGTGGACCCCCCATACCCATCCTGTAAACGGTAGTAGTCCCCATACCCATTCTGTGCTTGCTAGTGTAGTGTGCCCCATCATATACGTTTTCTATAATGCATAATGTACGATCCATTTTCTTTATTTTGTATATAGCGTATTCTATTGTATATATTATAATTTGACGCCAATTGAAATATTTACAGATAATAATTCATACAATAATTATTATAATTTACTAAGAACAACCAACATTTCTCAGAACTATACTACGAACCTTCAAGAGGATATAGCTGATCCATAATATTTGAAAAGGATAACAAAATATTACGCGAATTTCCAACCCGTCCTCGACTCGAGTCCATTACATCCAGCGGTCGACCCCACAGACGCATTCGCCAATTTTAACATGCTGTTCATTCAAAATAGTAATTTTCTCAAATATAAATTAATATTATAACATATTAGCATATTTAGCCATTGGTTAGGTAGGGAGTTTAGGTTGTGTTGGCGATTATTTGTATACTAGTATGTGGATGAAGCATTTATTTGACCCCAGGGTCAAACTTAATCTGTGTAAACACTCTATGCAAATTAAGGGACCTAGTCTATGGAACTCACTCCCTAGTGAATTGAAAAACTGTACAACTTTTGCCTTATTTAAAGCAAAACCAAAAAGTACCTATTTTCATCTTCTTAGTTTCCTACACTGAGCTTTAAATTTGCTCTGTACCTAGTGTTACCCAATCTCCTAATTTTTATTTAGTATCAAACAGCCTTATCATTGTGTTCATTGCTGTCTTCTTTTATGTGCTAGCCATATGCTGTATTGTGACTACCAATTTTTGTGAACTACCATTCAAGCTGTCTTTGCAATCAATCTTATATTGTTTCTGCTGTATTGTGCCTACCAATTTTTGTCAACTACCATTCAAGCTGTCATTGCAATCAATCTTAGCTACCTATGTGCTTTAATATACTGTACCTACAATTTTATCTCATCTTCTTTTTTTCATTCCATGTAACTGTTATCATTTTTTTTTGTCTATAAATTTTGCAAGTATTTACCTACTTAAAATTCCCTTAGATTAAGGACCTGCCCGAAACGCTGCGCGTACTAGTGGCTTTACAAGACTGTAATTACCATATTATGTATCCTCACATTCCCAATGTACCTTCTTGTATATGCATAAATAAATAAATAAATAAATTTACAGAGTTCTGGGTCGAACAAAATTCATCAGCAAAGCACTTGTTCGAGAAGACTAGTCTAGTGCCCTTAAGGAGATACCAACTTTAATTTACAAAAAAGCCTCCAGATCTTTAGCCCCTGCTATTGCATTGCTCTTTAACAAGTCACTTGAACTTTAAACCTTTCCAGATATTCTAAAAAAACCGAGAGTAACCCCTGTCCACAAATGTGGTGATCTCACTGATGTTAACAACTACAGACATATATCAATCCTGCCAAACTTGTCAAAAATATTTGAAAAACTATTCTACAAGCAGCTTTACTCTTATATATATTATATATATATTCCAAACACAATATACTTAGCTCTTGTCGATATGGCTTCAGACCCAAAAAACCACTAACGATGCACTTATTAGTATGATTAACTTGATACATGCAGCTCTTAATAAAAATGAGTTCCCTCTCGGGTTATTTGTGGACCTGCGTAAGGCTTTTGACACTGTCAACCACCAAAACCGTCTTCTTAAATTACATCATTATGGGGTCAGAGGTTACTTCCTGCAATACCTCAAATCTTACCTTACTGACAGCCTCCAGTATGTTTCTGTGAATAATTAAATTTCTCCCATCCTACCCATCAACATTGGTGTTCCTCAGGGCAGCATACTTCGCCCTCTCCTCTTTCTCATCTACATTAATGACCTTCCAAATGCCTCCCAACATCTCAAACCAATTCTATTTGCTGATGACACAACCTTCATTTATTCCAGTCCTGACCTCCTTGCTCTTAAAGGCACAGTGAATACTGAGCTAAATAAAGTCCATCTTTGGCTAACTGCCAACAAACTCACCCTCAACATTGACAAAACTTTCTGTATCTTGTTTGGCAATAAATCCTCAAATCAAATAAATCTCAGGATAAATAATACCCAAATTTGTAACAAAATTAATGGCAAATTCCTTGCCGTTCTCATTGACCACAAACTAAATTTCCAGGGACACATTCTAAATATATAACAAAACTTTAAAAAAACTGTTGGCATTCTAAGATCAGATATTATGTACCTCGCCCTGCCTTCCTGATGCTCTATTACTCTCTCATCTATCCTTATCTCAACTATGGTATTTGTGCTTGGGGTTCTACTACCCAAAATCATTTACGTCCTCTAATTAATCAACACAAAGCTGCTATTAGGACAATATCCAACTCTGGCCCCAGACATCACTCGGTACCCCTACTCAAATCTCTGAATATGTTAGATATTAAGTCACTGCGCATCCTCTCATGTGTATTATATATATATATATATATATATATATATATATATATATATATATATATATATATGCGAACAAGCCTGAATGGTCCCCAGGACATATGCAACTGAAAACTCACACCCCAGAAGTGACTCGAACCCATACTCCCAGAAGCAACGCATCTGGTATGTACAAGACGCCTTAATCCACTTGACCATCACGACCGGACAAAATGAGGTGATAGCCGAGGCTATTTGAACCACCCCACCGCCGGCACTCGGATAGTTATCTTGGGCATAGCATTTTACCAAATCACCTCATTCTTTGGGGCAACACGTGAGGAACACAAATGCGAACAAGCCTGAATGGTCCCCAGGACATATGCAACTGAAAACTCACACCCCAGAAGTGACTCGAACCCATACTCCCAGAAGCAACGCATCTGGTATGTACAAGACGCCTTAATCCACTTGACCATCACGACCGGACAAAATGAGGTGATAGCCGAGGCTATTTGAACCACCCCACCGCCGGCACTCGGATAGTTATCTTGGGCATAGCATTTTACCAAATCACCTCATTCTTTGGGGCAACACGTGAGGAACACAAATGCGAACAAGCCTGAATGGTCCCCAGGACATATGCAACTGAAAACTCACACCCCAGAAGTGACTCGAACCCATACTCCCAGAAGCAACGCATCTGGTATGTACAAGACGCCTTAATCCACTTGACCATCACGACCGGACAAAATGAGGTGATAGCCGAGGCTATTTGAACCACCCCACCGCCGGCACTCGGATAGTTATCTTGGGCATAGCATTTTACCAAATCACCTCATTCTTTGGGGCAACACGTGAGGAACACAAATGCGAACAAGCCTGAATGGTCCCCAGGACATATGCAACTGAAAACTCACACCCCAGAAGTGACTCGAACCCATACTCCCAGAAGCAACGCATCTGGTATGTACAAGACGCCTTAATCCACTTGACCATCACGACCGGACAAAATGTCCTGGGGACCATTCAGGCTTGTTCGCATTTGTGTTCCTCACGTGTTGCCCCAAAGAATGAGGTGATTTGGTAAAATGCTATGCCCAAGATAACTATCCGAGTGCCGGCGGTGGGGTGGTTCAAATAGCCTCGGCTATCACCTCATTTTGTCCAGTCGTGATGGTCAAGTGGATTAAGGCGTCTTGTACATACCAGATGCGTTGCTTCTGGGAGTATGGGTTCGAGTCACTTCTGGGGTGTGAGTTTTCAGTTGCATATGTCCTGGGGACCATTCAGGCTTGTTCGCATTTGTGTTCCTCACGTGTTGCCCCAAAGAATGAGGTGATTTGGTAAAATGCTATGCCCAAGATAACTATCCGAGTGCCGGCGGTGGGGTGGTTCAAATAGCCTCGGCTATCACCTCATTTTGTCCGGTCGTGATGGTCAAGTGGATTAAGGCGTCTTGTACATACCAGATGCGTTGCTTCTGGGAGTATGGGTTCGAGTCACTTCTGGGGTGTGAGTTTTCAGTTGCATATGTCCTGGGGACCATTCAGGCTTGTTCGCATTTGTGTTCCTCACGTGTTGCCCCAAAGAATGAGGTGATTTGGTAAAATGCTATGCCCAAGATAACTATCCGAGTGCCGGCGGTGGGGTGGTTCAAATAGCCTCGGCTATCACCTCATTTTGTCCGGTCGTGATGGTCAAGTGGATTAAGGCGTCTTGTACATACCAGATGCGTTGCTTCTGGGAGTATGGGTTCGAGTCACTTCTGGGGTGTGAGTTTTCAGTTGCATATGTCCTGGGGACCATTCAGGCTTGTTCGCATTTGTGTTCCTCACGTGTTGCCCCAAAGAATGAGGTGATTTGGTAAAATGCTATGCCCAAGATAACTATCCGAGTGCCGGCGGTGGGGTGGTTCAAATAGCCTCGGCTATCACCTCATTTTGTCCGGTCGTGATGGTCAAGTGGATTAAGGCGTCTTGTACATACCAGATGCGTTGCTTCTGGGAGTATGGGTTCGAGTCACTTCTGGGGTGTGAGTTTTCAGTTATATATATATATATATATATATAAAACGCTGAACTGTAATGCCAATCCTGACCTTAAAAGCTTCATTGAAGGTTGTAACAGAACCCATGTCCACCACACCAGAAACAAATACCTTTATGATATTCCAAGAGTTCGACTTAATCAAACTAGAAATGCTTTACAAATCAAGGGACCCACAATGTACAATGACCTTCCCAATCATGTTAAAGACTGTGCCTCTCTCAACCAGTTTAAGATAAAAACTAAGCACTACCTAATTAACTCCCTGTAACCTACCTTACACTTTTAATGTCAACCTATGTCTGTTATTTTTAAACAATGCTGTTTGTCGACCAATTTGTATTTTTGCATTTTTCTGCCATGTTCCCCCCTTTTTTATTTTTATATTTTCTCTACACACTTTATACTTTAATCTCAATTGGTATTAAGTTTTAGCCTTTTGTGTTTTTCCTGCCCGAAACGCTTTGCGTAATAGTGGCTTTAGCCATTGTATGTACTAGCTCTATCTATAAATTCATCAATTTTTGTATCACTCCTTGTATGTATGTATTTTACCTAAATAAACATTTGAATTTGAAGAGTTCAAACGTTATCAGTTATAAGTAAACCATTTTTCATTTATAAACAAATGTGGGTACATGGAATGGACTTCGGTCTTTATTTATGAGGCCGGGCCGAAACATTTAACCTGCTTAATTTAAGAAGAAACAATCTGATTTAACCATAATCCAGGATATAAAACAAAACAAGTAATGAAGCTGTACATTTAATGTAAGGTCTGTGCTATGGGTACATACAGCAAGGTCAGATTCACAACTTAGGAGTCCAGTCATGATGATGCTCACCTCTCAACTCCTTTGGACTTGAAGACCAATTCTCAAACCTTATATGACATTCACAAAATATTTAACCAAAAAATGAATAGTATTGAATTTATTTGAAAGAGCTCTTGACAAGACATAATGCACAGTAATAAATTAACAATAATAAATTTATTCCCTCATTCAACTTCCTTGTTAAATAATCAGAGGGGCTTCAATTTAAGTACTTCCCCATTGTCATATTAGGTTAGAAAATTTGTTACAAATTATTTATATATATATTTTGATGCTAAGAATGTCACCATTAACGAGTTTGGGGGGTAAGCAGTATCTGACGCCGACACCTGTAAACTTATGCGAGAAATTTTGACTAGAAGCATTAACGGCATCTGTGATGGAGAGTAGTGACGCCCCATGGTGACAGTCATAACTACAACAGCAGTTTTGACCCTTAGTGAAGACTAATAAGGTTTATACCAATAATTCTTTTCACTCAAAGACTATAAACCCTATTCAAGTGAGTTATCAGAAAAGCCATCAATTTTGTCAAGTGAAATTAGATATCAATGAGTATCATGTGATGTTTCAACAAAGCATTGCTTAATTTTATTTGAAAATTGAAGCCGGTCTCTTGAAACTGCAATAAAGTGCAGGAACTAAATGTGATGTCTGAAGAGTAATTTGGAGTCTTCATTGGGATTTCCAAAAAGCTGAGAGCCCTTTCATCTTCAGAGAAAATGAGGACATAAAAAATCACAGCTAATGTCATAGATCAGCAATTTTGACATTCTTGGCACTAAGGTTTAGAATTATAATCATAATAATTTGAAATAAAATCAACTATATTTAGAAGTTAACCTAAAAAATCAATGTTGCTGACCTGAACACAATATAAAAATATTTAAGAAATTTAAATATTTAATGTTATAACTTAGCTATAAAATATTTTTTTATAGTTTTGGAATGTAATGTAAGAAGACTACAAGGAAACCTAAAAAATAATATAAAAATAAGCTATAATGAAATTCATAGCCTAAGTAATCCTCACCATGGGACATAAAGAGTAATGGTGAACTTTGCCAGAGACCGATCAGCCCAGTACAATGATTAGCCAACACTATACTAATTATAACAATATAAACAGCTTTACCATTCAAAACTATATGCTCAAACCATTGGCAGTTTTCAGAGGGGGGGAACAACTTAAGAGTTCATGTATCACCTTAACACGGAATATTTTGCAATACTTATCTTTGGTATGATTTTGAGAAAAATAAATTATGTATGTTATCTAAAAAAAAAAATTTAATATACGCATTGGCAGAGTATGACAGACTGAATAATTAGGATTTTATTTATAACTTGAATACTGCACCATTGTTTCCCTATATGATGACTTACAAATGAGATCCAAGGCTCGCTACCTCAAGATTCCTAACAAATCGCATATAGGCATAAGAATTAAGGCTGGGATGAAATGCCAAGTTTGACCGAAGTTCCTGCTTGTCAGTACATACTTATGCTAAGTCTAGTAAAGAGTTCCATCATTGGATATCAGGGAATTGATTTCCATTTAGATATGCAAGTGGTCATCTTCAAACCCATTAGATCATCAATTATAGCTCCCCTATTGTTTTCTTATAGAATCCTAACCAATGGTAACTAAGATTAGGTAATGAACAGTAATTTATATGAATCATCAAATATTGTTCTTATATTTTAAATAATCTGAAATTCCCCTACACATGCTTATAGCACTGTAAGATTTTTTTTAAATTTTATGTATATTTTTAAAAATTACAAATTTGTATCTAAACAACTTATTAAACAATGTAACATTTTAATTTCTTCACGAGCACTGTGAAGCATTTCTTAACGTAAATTTCACCATGTGAAGCATGAAACAGAAACAATGCCTGTCAGAACCAATGTGTTATACAGTTCAGTGTTCATATTAATACAATTATATTTGTGTATGTTTATTATCATAAGCTTTCATGGCAAATATTCATAAACAAAAACAATTTGACTGTAGGGCAAACACACACACACACACACACAAACACTGTGGGGTGTTGTAATAAGTGTAGCAATATAGATCGGGATGATGGCGAGGGGGTCATCTGAATAATGACAACATTCAACAATCATGGAGATATGTGAATCTCTGGTCTGACTTGGCATTCCCTGCAAACATCATAACTCTGGCTTGCCTCTCATTCTCACATTTTCAATAAAAGCTAAACATAGAAACTAAAGTGTACCTTATAGTTCATGTTATAAACAATCTCACATTCTTAGCCTACTAGCAAGTGCTTCGTATAAGAAAAACCCACAGGAAATACTATACTGCGTAGCCTTGAGTAAAGTCCGGAAAGAGTTAAATAGCATCTAATGACAACTAACAAAAATAGTATGAGTATTGCGATTAAACATCTGGCTGAATTGACAACCTGTGGGTTTTCTCAATAGATTATATCTCAGATGTGCTGTTATGTATGATCTCACAACGAACGTGGGACCATTAATGTTGGCAGTAACTTGTATCATCAAAATTCGCAAGAAATTGTCCTAACAGCTCATCCTTGAGTTTTAAAATACCCATGAAGACGCACCACAAAATAGATACTATTGTCGTTAACTTAGTATTTGGATAAAGAGCAATCCATCTTCATGAATACCTCAATTGTAATTAGAACATGGCTAAGGAATTTGGGCACCTAGACTTTGCTTGGGGGATCTTTATCTTTTGGTCCCCCCCAAAAGGAATCAAAACGAGTGCGAGCTTTATCAAGTGCATCAGATACCGTCCTACCGGAAGACGGAGAAACAAGAGATGGAGGCTTTGACTCCTGAACTTCACCAACGGTTTGGGACTGAGGGTAGTAAGGGGCATCAGGTGCCTCGAGTACACGATATGGTGAGCCTTTTGGCCTTGAAGGAGGATCAATAGGCGCTTCAAGAACCCTATATGGTGATGGTTTGATTGGAGCCTCTGGTTTTGTGGGAGACTGGTCAGGAAGATCCTTGATATCTGATGGTGCTTCTGGGGCTTCTAACACATGATAACCTCCACTCTTTAACTGCTGAGGCTCCTTTGGAGCTTCAAGAACCTTGTATGTGCCGGATTTAGGAGAATTAGTAACAGGTATGGAGGGCTGGTCAAACATAAAAGAAGGATCATCAAGGCACCTTAGATTAGTGCCAGGGACGTTACGGACAGTGGCGGGCTTTGATTCAGGAGCACACACATCTTTGACTGGATCAGAAGACGGAAGGGGCACTTCGGGCTTGGTAGGAGATGGTGTTCCTGAGCTCTTGCCATTCATACCATTGAGGGAGCCAAACATGGACATTGTCATACAGTCAACCGCACCTGTAAGAACCACCACCCATGCAGTCAGATCTAGTTACAGTATATGAAAAGTGCAATTAGAAATACAGAAAAGTGCTTAAGTTACCAAAATAACCCTTCAAAATCTATTTTACCCAAAATTAAGAAAATCCAGAAAAGTTGAAATGTGCAAACTAAATATATTCTCTACTCATAAAAGTGTGCCTCAGAATCTAATGCATTTACAGAACTGAAGAATTGGAAAGTTGAGAATTCATGCCATTGACAGTTTGAGGACTATTTAACTTATCTATAGATGCACCATTTACAGAATGGAGACCATTAGTAGTCTCGGTAGAAAAAACTAGTCCACTATTTTCAGAAACATTTTGTTCAAGTAAATTGCTCTCATTAACATAATCAATATCAAAAGGGTTGTTGCTCCTGTTTAACACTCCTCCATTAACTCCTGGAGTATTGTAATTTAGGAGATTACTGCTGCTCTCCTCATTGAGCTTGTAAAACTTAGTTTGATAGTCAATGTCAATTGGGGAAGATACCCCAAAACATTCACTTTCAGTCTTAGAACTTGCAGCATCAGTCTGTGATTTTAAACTATCATGATGAAATGGCGCAACAGTTACCTCGGATTTACTCTCGGGAAAAGAAAATTGTTTGAAAGACAGCGAGGTTCTTTCCGTTTGGATAGGTTCACCGGGAAATTGAGAGGTATTCTCAAACAGTGAAGGACCTGTAATCTTCACTTGATAACTGTCCTGAAAACTGCTTTGTGATGCGAAAGGAAAGTCAGTGTCTGCATTTTGTGTATCCTTGTAATTATTTGTTTCTACAGTGAGGGTATTTCCTTCAAATGTTGATGAATCTGATAAATTCTGAATTTGATCAGGCATGTCATGTAACCTATCATGCATATCTGGTTCAATATCAAACATCATAGCATCTGAAAGTCTCTCTGATGTGCTATTCTTTTCAACTGCATCAAACTGCATACCATACAAAGCGACCTCGGTTGATTTAACTTTATTTTTATATGTTGGAGAGCCAGCATCACTTCCTTGAAAATCAGAAAGATTTTCTGACTCATCATTTTTATAATGGGAATTATTCTCATTTATCTCTCCAAATTCAAAGACATGAAAGTCTGACTCACTTGTTGCATGAACACTGATGGGAGATAATGTAGGACTTCTCATTTGAGCTACTAATTCAACAGGCTCTACTGGAAAAGTACTTGAGGAGATATGCGAAACAGCAGACCCTGGAATTACTGCGATGTCATCATCAACATTGTCCGTAAATGGATTATATCCTTTGAGCTCTGGTTCACTTAAAGAGTCGGAGGCATCTTGATGACTCTTAAAATGACTCTCAGTTAAAATGTGCTCAAAGGTTTTGTTTGATGATAATGATGATGATCTAGAAAAAGATGAGGGATTCCCTTCTTCGAGAAGATCCAAGTTGTTTTTAAGATCTTCAGCTTTCAAATGGCCATCAAATTCAAAAGCCTGAGCAGATGCAAGTTTTGTGGGAAATAACGATGAATCATCATCTGGGATACTGTCATAGTTAAAGGTGTTGTCAACAGTTTTTGGTTCTGTTGAAGAATATAACAATTCTGAATTTACAGATTCACTCTGAGACTCCAGACTATCATATTGATTCTTTGGTAGACTCATAAGATGATGTCCTGGAGTACTTCCTACATAATTTTCCAAGTCATTCTCAATTTTTTGAGAACTCACATTTCTATGCTCCCCTTCAAATTCTAAAGGTTCTCTCTCTTTGCCAAAATAGTTTTCTGAATCTTGAGTTTTCAATGAATCAGTTTCTTTGTTTTCTCTGTCCCCTGAAAGTACAAAATCTACAGCACTATCAGTTTCATTTTCAAAAACGAATGATCCTTCTGGATTTTCCGGTCTGTGATGAAGTAAAGTCAGCATATGGCCATCATCTGATTCAGTTTCAACTTCGTTAAATTCAAAGGTCTTCTTTTCTTCTAGCATTTCAGGCGAGGATATAGGTGCCTCTATTTCAATGTACTCTGTATGAAGCTCATTTGTAGGACTTTCTTGATTAATATTCGAAATGGAAAAAACTGCATCATTTAGTATTTCATTTGACAATGGAAGAACAACAAGATTTTCCTTTGGTTTCTGCATAGTGAAATCTGATGTAAAGTGTGATAAGGGATCATAACCTTTAATGGACAGTTCCACTTCTGTATCGTAATGATGCTCTTCTTCGGAATTGCTAAATTCATCTGCAATTTTTGAGCGAAAAGTTCTCGCCTCACTGTCCATACCTATCAAGTTATTATAGTGTGGAGATTGAGCAACGTTATTTTGGTCCCTGTCCAATGTAAATGATTCAGGCTCCATCGCTTGCTGCTCTTCTTCCATAAAAGATTCCAAGTCTTTAGAACTTTCCTTTATTACAGGATACTTTGTGGTGCTCTCATATTGTAGCTCAATCACAGACTTTTCCATGTTTTCTGGTTCTGTCTCTAAATTTGAGATGAGCTGATTCATAGGTTCACTCTCAGACACAGAGGATATCACAGAAACTACTACTCCCTTATTAGCAACTGGAAATTCTGAAATATTGTCAAATTTTAGAGCATCAACATTAGACTCTAGTGAATTTAGAGCTAATTCATTTGACTTCAAATCAGAAGAAAAAGAATTTGAAGGCTTTTCTAGATCCTCTTCAATTCCCGATAACGTAGAATAATTCTGATACATGTTAGATTTTTCTTTACTGAATTTATCAAGAGATGTCAGTTCTGTGTGCATATCAACTATCGGAGACAGAGAGCTCTCTTTCAAATTTGGTTCTTGAGAAATTATAGCTGTTGAGTTTATTCGAGGTTCTGAAAGTTCTTCAAATTTATTATCTGACAATGCAAATTCCGACATGTTTTCTGGTTTGAATTTAAGAGGGTATGACTCAAAATCTTGCTCTTCAACCTCATCAACTTTCAGTACTTCTGAAAGCTTTAGTTCATTCACATCAGATAATTCCTCTATTACTACAAAATCACTGCCAAAAGATTCAGCACTATTTTCTGGCACACTTTCTGATATGTAAGTTGGTCTAACCTCAGGAAGAGATTCTGTAAGAAATGAATCATGTTTAACTTCTTCCACATGCAATTCATTCTCTCTAAGTGAATCAAATTCTTGAGTGTTTGAATCTTTCTCATGTGTAAGATATGATGGTAGATTAATGTTTTCACTTTCATTCTGAAATTTGGGGTCCACAAGCTCAGTTGCTAAGGTAGAATGATCATTATAAGATAATATAGATGGCTCAACGTCATCTTGCAGAGATGATGGATACCTATTGACATGTGGTGTTGAATATTCGATGGAGTCTTTCTCTACAATAGAGGATAGTGAATTATCATTGGAATCATTTTCTTGGGTAGAACCTGGGTAATTGAAGATTGAATCATTCTCATGAAGAGGTGGTGAATGATTACTATCATGATAGGAAAATGGAGAGAATGCACTTTCAGAATTGGTTGGGGAATACACATCCTCATGTTCAGAAGGACTATGAGCCTCTTCATGCGCATGTGGGAAATGGGCATTCTTTGACAATGACAGTGGTAGAGTGATTCCCTCCTGTGAGGATTGGGAATGATCCTCCTGTAGAGATAAGGATTGTTCTTCAACTGTATTAAGTTGGAAAAGAGTATCCTTAGGTGTAGATGATGCTAGGGTATCTCCATAATCAGAAGACATATTAAGCACATCATGTGGAGCCATGGAAGGGACATTATAATAATGAGATGATTGAGAGTGAATATCCTCATGGACAGTTGTTGAATATGCATCCTTGTGTAGTGTTGATGCTGAGTGGATATCCTCTGCCTGCAAAATTGTGGAATGAGCCTCTTCTTCATGTACATAAGGGGACTGGGTATGGAGCTTTTCGTGTACAGACAGAGAACACTGCCTCTCATGTTCAGTTGAGGAATCTCTATCTTCATGTTCAGTTGAGGCAGGGACCTCTTCATGCTCAAGTGGGGCAAAGATCTCTTCATGTTTAAGTGGGGTAAAGACCTCTTCATGTTCAAGTGGGGCAGAGACCTCTTCGTGTTCAAGTGGGGCAGAGACCTCTTTGTGTTCAAGTGAGGCAGAGACCTCTTCGTGTTCAAGTGAGGCAGGGACCTCTTCATGTTCATGTGAGGCAAAGACCTCTTTGTGTTCAAGTGAGGCAAGGACCTCTTCATGTTCAAGTGAGGCAAAGATCTCTTTGTGTTCAAGTGAGACAGATACCTCTTTGTGTTCAAGTGAGGCAGGGACCTCTTCATGTTCATGTGAGGCAAAGACCTCTTTGTGTTCAAGTGAGGCAGGGACCTCTTCGTGTTCAAGTGAGGCAGAGACCTCTTCGTGTTCAAGTGAGGCAGAGACCTCTTCGTGTTCAAGTGAGGCAGAGACCTCTTTGTGTTCAAGTAAGGCAGAGACCTCTTCGTGTTCAAGTGAGGCAGAGACTTCTTCGTGTTCAAGTGAGGCAGAGACCTCTTTGTGTTCAAGTGAGGCAGAGACCTCTTCATGTTCAAGTGAGGCAGGGACCTCTTCATGTTCAAGTGAGGCAGAGACCTCTTCGTGTTCAAGTGAGGCAGAGACCTCTTCGTGTTCAAGTGGGGCAGGGACTTCTTCATGTTGAAGTGGGGCAAAGACCTCTTCGTGTTCAAGTGAGGCAAAGCCCTCTTCGTGTTCAAGTGGGGCAGGGACCTCTTCATGTTCAAGTGGGGCAGAGATCTCTTCGTGTTCAAATGAAGCAGAGACCTCTTCGTGTTCAAGTGAGGCAGGGACCTCTTCGTATTCAAGTGGGGCAAAGCTCTCTTTGTGTTCAAGAGAGGCAAGGACCTCTTCATGTTCAACTGTGGCAGGGACCTCTTCGTGCTCTAATGAGACAGGAACCTCTTCATGCTCAAGTGAGACAGGGACTTCTTCACATTTGTATGAGGCAGGGACCTCTTCACGTTCAAGTGAGGCATGGACCTCTTCACATTCAAGTGAGGAAAGCTCCTCTTCATCTTCAGTTGAGGCAGGAACCTCTTCATGTTCCTGTGAGGCAGGGATCTCCTGTTCAGATGAGCAATACATTTCTCCATGTGTAGATTGGTTGTATACCTGTTGAAGCTGGGAGTGAACATGCTTAAGTTCAGGTTGGAAATAAACATCTTCATTTGCATATAAAGAACTGACCTCATTTACAGATGGAGAACTGACCACATTTACAGATGGAAAACTGACCTCCTCATTTACAGTTGGAGAACTGACCTCCTCATTTACAGTTGGAGAACTGACCTCCTCATTTACAGATGAGAATTGAACATTTTCATGAACAGATGGGAAACAGGACTCGTTTATGGATGAAGAATGGAGCTCTTCTTGTGAAGATGGGAAAATGTTATCTTCATTTACTAATGTAAATTTAACTTCTTGTACAGATGGTGACTGGTTCTCTTCATGTACAGCCAGGAAAATTATCTCTTCATTTAGTGATGGTGAATGGACTTTGTGTGTGGATGGAGACTGGTCCTCATCTTGCATAGATGGGAGAATTGCCTCTTCATTTACAGATGAGAAATGGAGTTTTTGTGTGGCTAGGGATTGGTCCTCCTCGTGTACAGACAAGAAAATTACCTCTTCATTTACAGACGGAGTATGGATCTCTTCATTTACAGATGGAGTATGGATCTCTTCATTTACAGATGGAGTATGGATCTCTTCATGTAGTGAGTAGGAATGGATTTCTTTGTGTACAGATGCAGAAGAATAATGCTCTTCCTGCTCACCTGGGAATTGAAGTACATCATGTACAGTTGGAGAATTGGGGGCCTCTTCACGTTCATAAAGGCTCTTTTCATATACAGATGAGAAAATTATATCTTCATTTGCATATGGAGACTGGACCTCTTTGTCAATAGATTTGAAGTTTATTCCATGGTGAGATTGGGAATAATCCTTTTCATTTAAAGATGAAGAGTGGGTATCTGTAAATACAGATGGAAATTGACTATTTTCTTGAACATCCTGTTGTAGAGAAGATGAAGAATGAATATCCTCATGTAAGGAAGATGAAGTTGAAATACCATCTTGAGAAGTTAAGCTTGTATCATTTAGAGAAGATGGAGAATACTCATTGTCTTGCATGGAAGATGGGGAATGAGCACTATCATGCATGGAAGATGGCGAATGAGCACTATCATGCATGGAAGATGGCGAATGAGCACTATCATGCATGGAAGATGGGGAATGAGCACTATCATGCATAGATGATAAGGAATGAGTATCATTCAAAGAAGATGGAGAGGAATCATCATCGTGGGGAGAAGATGAAGAATTTATATCATGCAGAGATGACATGGAATGATTACCATCATGCAGAGAAGATGGGGAATGAATATAATCATGCAGAGATGAGGAATGAGCATCCCCATTCACAGAAGAAGAAGAAGAAGAAGAAGAAGAAGCAGTAGTAGTAGTATCTTCATGTAGTGATGATGGTGAATGAACAGCTGAATCATTTTCAGTAAGCGATAATGAAGAATGAGCATCACCATTATCATCATGCACAGGTGACTGGAAAAAAGTGTCAGCATCATTCTTGTAAAAAGGATCCGAAATAATTGGAGAATAATTTTCATGTGAAACAGATTCAAGAGAATTAAAAGATTTGCGTGCATGCAGAGATGCAGACCCATCTTGGAAATCAGAGGTAGTAAGAACAGAGGATGAATCTGCATCAGAAGTTGTGTCATAAGAGCCATCCCAAGAAGAAATACCTGAAGGAGGGACAATGTCCATGGGTGAAGCCTGTGTGGGTGCAGGTGTGCTGCTAGGAACCTGCTGCTGCTGCTGCTGCTGTAGGGGCTGAGACTGGAAGGGTTTAGGTTCAAAATTATCGGACTTCTTGATTTCAGCAACTGGGTCTGATTTTGGGGGCTCGGGAGCCTTAATTTCAGATGCCTTTGGTTCCGATAACATAGAAAAACTTGATTTTGGCTCTGATACTAGGGATTCAAAAGGTCTTGTTTCTTGTACCTTAGCATCTAATAGGTTTGTCTCTAACTCTTTTGAATCAGTTGGTTTTGGCTCTTCCTTAACTTCAGCTAATTTTGTATCTTTCATGATTTCATAAGGTTTAGTATTAGCTTTGGCATCTAATTTAGAACTAAAACTATCACCATCTAAGGATTTTCCCTCAGGAATCTTGGTTTCAGAAATCTTAGATTCTTGGGGCTTAGCTTCAACTGGTTTAGGCTCTGTTTTTTTTTCAAGAGACTTTTCATCAACCTTAGAATCTACAATTGTGGCAGTGGTAGGCTTAGGTTGCTCCTGAGAATGAGACTTTGCTTCAGAGGCAATGGAGGATACAGGTGTGCCAGCAAGGGATCCCTGGCTTATCTTAGTAGGTTCGGGCGTTTGTCGAGTGCGGGATTCCAGCACATGGCGATATTCAGATGAAGGAGTTCCACGTGCCGATTCACCTGGTAAAGAATTACATAAGTTAGTAATAAGCAAATGATTAATGTCTACTTTGTAAGTTTTGGAATAGGTAAGAAGCTAATTAACTAAGATTTAGGTTCTGTGGCTCTTGAATGGACTTTTGAACATTTATTTACTTATTCTGGAATTACTTATGCAGATAATTATTTGATACTGCCAATATATCATGAAATGCTAGTTCTTTCTGAAAACTAGCAAATTGAACAAAATACTCATCTCCACTAATGTTAACAATGAAAAGCAGATCATAATGCACAAACTAGACAATGACTTGCCACAACAGACACCTGGAAGCATCTGCAAGCTGTTCAGTCACAGGTCACAATCTCAAGAACCCTCTACCACTTGTCTCTTTTTAATGATTGTGTCTAATGTCCCAAGTAGACATAGAAACTTGTTCTTTACTAAACAGTAGCATCTTCCAAGTCTTAAGGCAGAAATTAAATACTGTATATCTATTAGTTAAAATATTTAAAAATGAAAGGTATTTTGCTTTAATGCATATTATATATATATATATATATATATATATATATATATATATATATATATATATATATATATATATATATATATATATATAATATCTTATATCCCTATTCAGCATTAATATGTTAAGCAAAATTTTATGTTTAAAATAAATCATACTTTTTCATGGCATTTACAAAAACTAACAGATTATATTTAATTTCATTGTATTTGTAATCATTAACAAAAAATTCCATAATAATTTGCATAGGCATTCCAAATTTTGACTCTCATCATATGACATCATAGCCATGTGATGCAATACTATCATTAGCACCAAATTGCATTTTTGGAAGGTTTAAACCAATGTACTGAACACTGTAGTTTATTAGTACTAAACTAGTTTATTTTCCTTAAATTTAGGAAACCTTAATGATAAATAAACAACTTTTTTTTTTCAAATAGGCCTATTGTAATATGACTGTGCAAACAGACAGACTTAGCTTTTAGGCACTTTAGAGTAATCTTGTAGTTTAACAACCATTAGTTTCACATTGATGTCCTAAAATGAACACTTTTTAACAAAATTAACATTACATAACAATGAATGTACACAGCAAATGCTAATACAGCACATTGCTTCCTATGAAATTGACACTGGTAAGGGTTCAAGAAAATGGATTTGAGATGGACTATGTATGTGTAAAGAAACAATCATGCCAAGCTTCAGCAACAGGAGAATAGTTTTGGCATCAACAGTAAATGCTTGTAATGAATTATTAAAGAGGATAACTATAGTAAACAATTGTACAGTCTGGAAATGAAGACCATAATATACTAAATACTGTACTCATTAGTAGGGGGGGGGGGGGGGGAAGAAATTTAGATGGAATCTCATATTTCTATAGTGTATGAATATTTATGTAAATGTGGGTGTATATTTATTGTGTGTATCAAATTTAAATTAATAATAAAAAAATAATAATAATGTAATGCCGTGTCTAATAGCCAGAACTGCACTACTTGGCCTAGTATGCAAGGTCCAATATGCCTAACAGGCAGACAAATTTTTATTATTTTCAAATATTTCTTTTCAAATTGGTTCTTTTCTAACAATAATAATATATTATATAAAGAACATGATATAATGACTTGGTTATGTTAGGCTTGATCAAATTGTTGTCAATTTTAACTCAAATATTGTAAAAAAACAATTATACATAATACAATGAAAACTAATCATTTAATAAGTTTTTTAAATTATATATTTTGCAAATATTCAGCTTATTAGGCAACTCTAGCTATTGGGTATCTAGCTATATATATATATATATATATACATACATACATATATAATATGAATGTGAACGAAACATACTGCCCCAAGCCACACATTCAATATGTTGGCCTCGGATGTATAGACCAATTGTATATATAGAAAGTGAAGAAATAGCTTGGTAGAAAACTACCGTCCCATTAGCTTAACATCACATATCTTTAAGCTCATGGAGAGAATCCTAAGGGAGGGGAAATCATTCACGGCGATTTCTCACAGTCACAGAAAATCTCACAGCGAACACACTTGTAAAATCAACGCAACATGCGTTTGTTAAAACTAAATTCAGCCTTACAAACCTACTCACATTTTTGGAAACGGTAACCAGTTATTCAGATAAAGGTCTTGTGGCAGATGTTGTTTACATGGTGTTTTGTCAAACTTTTGACAAGATACCACTTGAAAGACAAGCAAGGAAATTACAGGCACATGGAATAAATAGTAGAATACTAGAATGAATAAAACAATGGTTAAAGCAAAGAAAACAAAGAGTTGTGCTAAATGGGAAGGAACCTGACTGGAGAAATGTGGCAAGTGGGATGCCACAGGGGTCCATTTTGGGGCCAACCCTTGGCCTCAAAAACCCTTGACATTGATGTCATATACATCAATGTCATTGATGAGAATATTGCAAACAACAGCGTGAAATTTGCAAATGACACCAAGATTTATGGTAAAGTGAGAAGTGAAAATGATGTTGAGGCCTTACAAAAAGATCGACATGAAGTTCTTACATGGTCAGAATACTAGCAAATGCTTTTTATTAGGAATAATCCAGTGTACCTTTGACTTTAAGGAAAAGAAGGTGGTTATTAAATTGTATAAATCTCTGGTGCACCCTCACCTGAATTATTGCATCCATATATAGAGATCTCATCTTCAGAAAGATATAGCTTCATTGAAGAAAGTTCAATACCGGGCAACAAAAATAATTCCAGACTGACGTCGAGTCTCGTATCAGAAAGGTTGAAGGCCACAGGGCTAACAACACTGCAAACCGGACATGATAGGGCTGATCTCGTTGAGATGCTCAAAATACTGAACAATTTGAAGGAGGTTGATCCAGACAACTACTTCAAAAGGTCAGATGTAACACAAAGAAGGAACAATAATTCAATTGACTTCAAACCATTGGTTTCAATGTTTTCAAGCTTTTCATTGTAGCTCAACAAGCCACAATGCAGGACTGAAAACAAGAGATGCTTTGTCACCCACAGGGTTACAAGCCCATGGAACTGCCTACCTGTTAAATCCATAAATGTCAAAACTCTGCTGAATTTTAAAATCCAGCTTAAAATAATCATCAGGGCAAAGGTGGGGGTGGGGAAAGACTTTTGACATGCCACTGGTTTATGTTCCTTGTTGAAGCCAATATTGCTAACGGCCCTCAGGAAAATTAAGATAAAATATATTAGAAGCGATATAAATACTGCGCATGTAAATAGGCTCATATGTGGCTGGACCTATTTATATCCATGTTTATAAGAGCAGCCTCATATGGGTCCATTCAAGACAGCTCATATCAATCTTTCTTTTTCTTCTTCTTCTTCTTCTTATTATTATTATATTATTATTTTCAAAGCATAACTGATTTGATATACAGTACTTCATTAAAGCCATATAGAGTTGAGAAAACCACATTATTGGTATACATATCATGTTACTATGACAGTTTTATACAATGACGATTACCACATTCACATTGTAACAATTGTGACAATTACCGCATTCAAACAGTAGGTAACAGCAGGATTTTTTCATGTGTCTTATAAACTCCATTATATCCATATTATCATCGTATATATTAAAACCCAGACAATAATAATTGAAATCAACATGTGACTAGAACTCCATTGCCTTGCACATCAACATATGATGATAACTGTTCTTTAAGGATTAATAGTTTGAGGTAAACAGGGCCTCATTTCACTGGACATGCAAGACACACTGTTAAGCTCTGCTAATGACAGATACACAATTTCTTTAGTAAAAATATAAGGAAAATTAAGAATAATAATTACTGTTAAAAGTACAACACTTTTACCTAGATCCCAAATTTTATGATAGTATCAAAATCAATTTGTTACTTATGAATTCGTTATATGGATGTCCAGACTTTTTGAGGTTCTACTGTGTGTTTGTATATATGTATGTATGTACATACATATGTATGTTAGCCAGAGTCGTTAGTCAAGCCAAATTTCTTTAAATGTCGAGTTTCTGCAAAAATTTATCTTACGAATTTGTATAATTAACTTCTAGATCAATACTGTATATGTTAAATTTAGTGAGCATGGCATGAACATTTTAAAATTTGAACCAAAACAAACTTAGCAACCTGACTTTATATGAATACAGTATGCCCATTTTTTCCTTAACCTTCCTTAAATTATTTAAAACTAGGCTATTTAAGTTAACGTTTAATGAACTCAATATAATATGTTAACTTTATTAGGTGAAAATCCTTTATGACGATAAGAAAATAAAAACGGTTGTTCTGATTTTTAGGCAAAACAGTTCTTGCTTACTCGGTCTAGTTGTACAGTTCTGGTTATTAGGTATGACACACACATGTACAGTATGTGTGTGTGTGTGTGTATAGTATATGTATGTATATCTGTGAGTAAATTAGAAATGTCAAAATAAAGTGCTAGGATTCTGCCAAAGTGCACTGTCAAAAACTGGGACATTCTACACAATATACAATTGTGCTTTGTAAAATGGATTGAGTACAAGGGATTAAACAATGATATCAAACACAAAGATATATGGTAAACATCTGCACTGACTTTTCAAAACCTTTGACCAAAATCATCTACCACATTTTCATTCTTCTTCTTATAGACAAAATTTTAATTTGTTAATGCTCAATGTGGCCATAAAAAGATACAAAAACGAGATAGAGTGTCAGGTGCAAAGGGCAAGAAAAGTACACTGCAGCAAATGGGAGCAATCCAACAGGACAGGGAATGGCTAATGGCACATACACCATGCACTCTGGTATAGCCAACACTCCATCTAGTCTATCTAAATAAGTGTAGTAGGGGGGGGCTGTTAGAAGCCTGATGGGACTTTTTTTGTCTAAACTGCTATTTTGGAATCCTGACCTTAGTCCATAAAGGGAGTTGCAGTCTTTTAATCAAAATAAAAGCATTTTAAGTAAATCCAACTTGTGCAGTTTATAAATTTTCAGAAGACAGCTAAGAAATAAATGCTAAAACAAGAAATGCACATGAATGTAATCAAGCCATTTACATTATTTTATTACCACTACAGAATACTTTTTGGAAAACATATGCACCATTTGACTTTTTAAAACTATTATTTCAAACTGAAGCTTTTTATAATCTTGCCTTATTATCCGTTATCACGTCTGTGTATTCTGAGACGTACTTCCCACTTATATATTCTTACAGAGACAACCATTTTAAGAACCTATCAGATATTTTCATTTCCCAGTTATGAAGAACACACATCATACAGGCAAATCCAATAATTTCATCGACAGCATATGGTGACCGCTTCACATACAGTATAAGATAAAACCACCCATCTCCCAAAAGAGATGACCCTAACCTCTTCAGTAACAAAAGTGTTTGTTACTGTGTACACAAAAGTACACAACTTTGTGTACACTTTTGTGTACACAAAAGTGTACTTTAGCCACGTTATTGTGACTCATCGCCTGCAAAAGTGTTTAGCCTTTGATATTTCAGGGTATCAAGATGGCTAAAAGTCCAAGTATTTTAAAACATATGTAACTGGACCACACAGATATACAAATGTGGGTATAAAGAATATGTATTATGATAATAAATATGGATTGTAACATATACTGAAACATGCAATCTTTAGTCTAAAAGCTACCCATTCAGTATTTGTGGATTTGTAAGTATATTTTACTCCATTTTAATGTTATCGAAGTACAGTATAGCTGTCTTAGTAATGAATCTTAGTAATGAAGTCTTAGTAATGATTCTAATTTATACTAAAAAAGGTTTAATTTCTGTATGCAATTAAGCCATGAAAAAAAAAATTTAACCACACTAATTCATTTTAGTCGTAAGTGAAAAACTGAAACCAAATTACATGGATTTTCCTCATGTAATTTGGGGAATTTTCTTCGTGCTGTACCTTGCGGCGTTTGTGGGAAATCTGAGTATATCTCTAATATATGCAGCATTTGACCATTCCCCAGGATGCAACCCACAACAGTCAACTAACACCAAGGTTTCTAATCACTGCTAGGTGAACAGAGGCAATGGGTGTACGGAGACTTGACAATGCGTCTCGCCCTGCCGGGGCAAGTGTTGGCCATCCTTTGGACTCTGTGCTGTGGAGGGCTCATTTGCTTGTGTATTATTGTGTCATTCTTTAGCATATACTTCACATGCATGTGTTTACAAGCCTCATTTGTTTGAACTTCGGAAACTGCTCATCTCGAGCTGCATGTGCTTATGGTTACTCTTCTCTAGGTTCTCAATGATGCCCAAAATGCTGTGCGTGTTAGTGGATTTGCAAGAATGTAACACCTCAACTTCAATATATATGTACTTTGAAAACCAAATGTACTACCTTGTTAATAAATAAATAATGATGTTGCCCTTGCCCTGACAGGGTTACTTTCCTGGTGGATTCAGGTGTTTGTCTCATAGAGGATGGTCTTTTATGGAGAGTGCCTGACCCTGAGTAGTGCAAGGCTCTGAGGTTGGGGCATTCTGGGATTGGGACACTGCTGATGTCATTTCCTTTTGGTTACCATGCCAAGTGCCAGGATGTCTGCTTGGTTAAGCTCTGTTAAGCCCTGAAGTCTCTGGTGTAGATTATTATTGATAGGTGCATTGACCTCAAACTTGGTTCTTTCAAGTTTGAGGGATGTCCATCGGTTTTGCTATATGTTGGTGGACATTTGTACTCTCTCCGCTCTCCTGCCTGTTGAGTGGGTATTACTCCATACCCTGAGGCTTGGATGTTTGGATTCTCTGGGTCTCCAGTTTAGCTAGAGACTCCATTTATTGATTTTATTGATTTCATTTTTATGGGTTTGAGGCTTAACAGGCAGCAGCCACTTTGGGTTCGTTATTTCATTTCTGTTTGCAACTTGATGCTCAAATGGTTACTTTGGAATCAGCCCCTTTTTGTTTTTAGGAATTTGAAGTTGAAACGGCTGGTGAATTCCACCGGGTATATGTTTGTCTCTCCTTCCACTATCCACTTCCACTATCATGGTTTGCCAAATTTCTTATCCACTCCCCCTTGCTATGGGCTCCAGAATGGTTGAGAGTTTGAGTCCAGGCTGCAGTTATCTATGGATATAGCTCAGCCTTCTATGGCAATTGCCCCTTCCACATTAGCAGTGGAAACAGTTGAGTTGTTGCTTCTTGACCAGAATCTGTAGCCTTCTGTTTCTCTGGATGGGACATGTATCTGGCTCAGATCCTTTTATATTGTGGAGATGCCTTCCTGTTTGAACGGACATCAGGAGTGGTACTCGACTGTGCCTTGGAGGTCTTCATTTATAGTTTCTGGGGCTGGGGAGGAGTCCAAGGAAGATTGCCTAGGTACTCTTCAACCTATCTTGGTCCTTAGTTCCCTCTGGGTTTCTGGAGGAGTCCCTTGGTGACTTCCTGTAAAGCTATCTCACCAAGATTTCTCTTACCTGCTACTGTACTGCACTGTAGAATGCATCTGTTGGTTGGGGTACAACCTACCCCAACCAAGAGGAGCAGTCTACAGTCTCTTTCCTGTAAAATCTCTGACTCTATCATAGAAAGGATCTTCCTATTTGAAAACCATACTGTCTTATTTTAAAATTTCTCTCACTGTTCTGTCCATTGGGTTTTCACTATTTTTTCCTAGTGTTGTGACTATCACGCTTGTCAACAAGTCTATAATTAGGAGGGGTCTACCCTGCTTCTGTTTTATGCAGATTTGAACTGTTTGCCTTTCTCCATATATCTGCCAGGACTCCTGTATACAAAGATAACTGAAAAATCAACTGAAGTGGGGTGTTCAGCTGAGATGCGCATTTTCTCAGAACATAAGGTGAAGCTCCATTTGGGCCAATGGCTATGTTTCTACCTAGCTCCTTGAGTATTTTTAACACTTCATCTCAAAAGATCTCTATGCACTTTATTATTCATTGAAATTCATATTGTTTCTTGTTCTCTGAACACCTCATTTTTGTTTGTTTTAGTGTTTCATACATTTCCTTTCCATTCTTAGTGAATCTGTTCTCCCATTTTTAACCTATTGATTTTATCCTTTATCTGAAATTTGCTTTTAATTAATTTATAGAATAGGCCTGGTTCTGTGTTACACTTATCCAAAATCTCTTTCTCAAAGTTTCTGTCTATCTCTATTCACTGATGTGTAATTGTTTCTTGTTTGTTTGTTTGTATTGCTGGTATGTTTGAGGGTTTAGACTCTTCTTATACTGATTCCATTTTTTGTTTTTGTTCACTGGCCCTCTCACAAATTATGTTGAATCAATCCTGCTTTCTAATTTTGCATCTCTCTTTTGATATAACTATTGTTGAACCTTCACCATATATCTCACAAAGTTTGTCACGTGTCTCATTTATTTCTGCAAGGTTTGTGCAAGGGTTTGCAGTGTGATAAATGGCTTTCCCATGTGACAATCGACTTGAGAATGGTCCAGGACAGACCGAAACGTCGTCGTCCCTTCAACTTCTAGTGTGTGGTCTGGTCAACGGCTTTTCCATGTTACCAATTACCACTTGGTATTTGAGAGTTTTAGCATTTTTTGTCACAGCCAGTATTATATCTTAGCGTGTGATTGAGCTTTGCTCTCCACTGTCTTTCTGCTCCCAAACTATGTAACAAAACCATTTAAAATGTTATTTGTACTTGTGAAAAAGGGTCTTGAAGTTGACAAGGGTCTTGAAGTTGACAAGGGCCTGGCAAATGAACAGCATCCTGGGTGGAGACAGGCTCCGGCTAAGAAACAACTGAGGGACTCTTCAGAAAAAGGAGATCTCTATTCTCTTAATGTTATATTTTTTATGTTAAACTTTTTTGTATGAAAGTCAAACTGATATAAATTATTTTTACCATCAATATGTTTGATATAAGTTGACAGGTTCAAAGTGATATACAGTAAAAGATGTGTATGTAGATATTAATATTTAGTTAATGCTTACAAGGCTAATTATGCTGTCAGCTTATCAAATAAATATACGAGCTGCAACAGTTGGCATATGAGGTAGGGCAATGGATATTCATTCTATATCCCATTGAATTATAAACTTTTTCAGACATTACAGACTTCAGTCGGGAATCCTTAAATATCACTTGAGGTCAGCTTAGCAAATATTTATATACAGAAATTGTTTATTAGTGACTTATTGCAAAATGGGTATTCAATGTGCTATCATAAGTGTACTGTAATTACATAATACAAAAGCTGCAAGAATAAGAAATTACAAGAACAGAAAAAAATATTGCCAAAATTTGCTTCACAAAAGTATTTATCTGTGTAATAGATTCTTAAGTTTAACTACTTTAGCTAAGAGCTCCAATAACATGATGACTACACTAGACATACTTTAGCTGTTTATATAATATGAAAACGATGCCTAACTATGATTTTAAATATATGCTAAGATGAGCTCAAGAATGGTCACTGCACATGACCCCTAATGGTCCTAACAGGTCTTCGTGGCAGCTAGGTCTCCCTAACGTACCTCTTGGTATTCTCAAACAGTGAGTGGCTACGACGAAAAACAAAAACCTAGAGTTATACATGCAGGTATTGGTGTGACGCTCAGGGATTAACAGTCATAGAAAATACCAAGCTAACCACGTCATATGCAGATGGCAATTTTGCATCTACATACATATGGTAAAATCTATTTCTGGCAGCTAAGACAATTTTTTTATTTGCAAACTTCAGTGAAAGATGAGCCACATATCACTAGTATTCTAGGACTTGTATTCACTGATTTCGACACTTTCTTGTTGGGAAGATACCATGCATAAGTGACTAATGGGCTCTTCAGAACTGGGGTATGCCTAATCTATATACAATACTGTATTTAGTTTTCCTAGTTCTTAATTAAAAATTAAAAATAAAAAATCTACTTTTTATATATACTGTATATTTATATATATATATGATTGTCAATCTGAGACCTGATGCATCACATAGAGCTAAACAAAACATTGTTCATGTTATAAAAAATATTTTATAGGTCAAAATAAATATTTCTCAAATTAACAGAATTGAAGACCTAGAAAATCTAAACTTGACCCCTAAAACTATTGTCTTTAAACAGACATTCTTATAATACTGACTGACTTCAATCATTATTACATTTAATTATTCAGTATGAATGAATCACTAATTTTTATGTACAAAGTTATTAATTCAAGTTTATTACCCCAGTTACAAATTACTTGAGTCTATGCTTTAACAACATACTGATATGCTGGGCAGTATAATTCTGAAGCTGTCTCTGTACGCTGAACCAAAGGCAATATGTTTCATACAAACAATATTCACATGAGCAAGAGCTGGATATTTACACAATATATATGACAGGTTGTTATAAAGAGAAAACCAATTAAGCATCACAAAAATAAAGTGATGGAAACTGCTGCACAGATTAAATATATTAAATATTATAGGTCAAAGAATGCAAAGACTTCTGGTGTTAGAAAATGTTCTCATAGATATATCACACTGTGATTTGTGAGCGTTAAGTTATATAATCTTCATATTTAATAATAGCTAACAGTAAAGAAGCACTGTAATCTAGAAAATTAAATACTGAATGTTGTATGTGTAGACTGAAAAATCTGTACTGTATTTTGAAACACACAAAAATTCTTATATTAAAAACAAAATTTATGCCATTTTTGGGGTGAGACCCCTTCAGTTATTCTTTGAGCATATCTCTGGCAGCACTAAGATTTAGCCCAATGCACTGGGTCTCTTTTTATTATTATTATTATTATTATTATTTATATATATATACAAGAGTTCTTACATTCTTTTAAGGCCACTAGCATGCATAGCATTTCGGGTAGGTCCTTAATCCTAATTTTCCCCAGAATATGACCCATCAAACTGTTTAACAACCAGGCACCCATTCACTGCTGGGTGAACAGAGGAGTACAGTTATGGATTGGCGCCTAGTCAATCCCTCCCGGCCAGGATATGAACCCAGGTCAGTGGAGGGTGAGTGTGTTACCACTGTGCCATGGGGGATTGAGATCCATACTGGATCCGTCGCCTACCAAGAGCCAGGATTAAAATCTGACATATTGTATGAGATGTGGGGATCAGAGTTGAACCATAAAACTGGGAAAAAATCCACCAGAAATCATACACAACATGAAGAACAAATGCTATGATGAAATCAGGCACACTTAGGTAAATAAGGCAAACAATCATATCTAAAGGATATGAATCCAGCCTGGTCACTAAATGATGGCAGATCAGGTCGTCAGTCCAGCACTTGTAATCCCTACTGGGCCCATCACCTGCTTCTCACCTTAGGCTAAGTAGGTATGGTTTTCCTTTGAATATTTGCCCCTAGTATTTCATTTAGCACTAATAATGACCATAGTTACCGTCCCCAGGTTTGGCTTGCAAATTCCTGTATGCCACCAGAGATACCTGCTCTACAGGGTTGTGGTTTTCCTTCCCTATGAATTGCCTCCACTCAAGTCATCTTACTTCAAGGAATGCATGAGACATTTCTCTCCCCAACAAAGTCTGTTGGTGGAAAGTGAGCTTTTGGGCTGTGTGCTTCTGTGGGTGTTAGGTGCCTTGCACTTGACAATGGGCACCCTTGGATCACGTACATGGATTTCGGCAATATGTGGCTGCTTGCACTTTTTTTTTTTTCCCCATGTAATCTAAGTTGGCGCTAGGAACTTGCTTCATCACTAATGCTTTCGTTATCCAGCTCGCGAGCCTGTCTGATGGTTCAAGTTGCTGGCAAGTGAATGAGGTGCTGGCTGGCAGGAAACACAGTGATCTGAGCTGCCATCTGATGGCAGTTAGGCACTTTACAGCTGGGTGTTGATCATACAGCAATGACTGTCTTGTTTTCCTTAGGATTAATTGTATTCTTTCAAGTAGTTGCTTGTTTGTATGTGCTTATAATTTTGGCTGAGTTTTTTCTCAGTTTTGGGTTGATCTTTGAGCCCCAAGCTTTCCTCACCTCAGAGAAAACCCAATTTTATTCCTGGCTTCCGGTAGATTTGGACGTCTTGAAGACCTGGTGTGATTTTGTTAGGCTTGGGAGTTTTAGTGCTAAAACTCAGAAGCTACTAAATGGCCAACCAAAAAAAGGGTGTTTCACTAAATTATAGGCCTGATTGTACAATACAAGCACACAATATCCCCTACCCCCCCCCCCCCCAACATCTCACTAAATTAAAATATTCTTATTAGTTATATTTATAATGACATTATATGACTTTGTAACAATTACTGCCAGGTACCAAATTACTTAATCTATTTTTTTAGGTCTTAAAAAAGTTTCAGATATTTTAGTTAGGACACTGAAATGCTGTCAGTCTCCAAATTAAGGGTAGAATACATTACAGTTTATTTTTGTTAAAAAACAAAAAAAAAAATCCCCATGCATATCATCTTAAACTATTACACTGTACTCTATATTGCTCTACAGTCTTTTAGTAAAAAAAAAAAAAAAATCACCGTCAACACTCGAGGGCTCTAGTATAGGATATATCCAACAAGCAAAGTAATAAAAAAAAAACAGGAAGAGGCAGAACAGGATTAAGTGTGGCAAGGAACAACAACAACTACTGATGTTTAGTCTATAACATTTGAGCGTGTATGGTAGACCAAGTTAATAAATGAATATAGCCTGTATATGTCTATATGGTTATCTTGAGGTTATCTTGAGATGATTTTGTTTTTTTTTAGTGTCCCTGCGGCCCAGTCCTCGACCAGGCCTCCACCCCCAAGAAGCAGCCAGTGGCAGCTGACTAACACCCAAGTACCTATTTTACTGCTAGGTAACAGGGGCATAGGGTGAAAGACACTCTGCCCATTGCTTCTCGCCGGCGCCTGGGATCGAACCCGGGACCGCAGGATCACAAGTCCAACGTGCTGTCCGCTCGGCCGACCGGCTCCCCATGGTAGACCACATTAATAAATGAATATAGCCTGTATATGTCTATATGGTTGGTATAATTTGTTTAGCTTCTGCAGTGTGATAACAAAAATTTAAATCAGTTTTCTATTTTTGTTTCAAATTATCATAAAATTCATCAGTAATAGTTTGATAGCTTTATTATAATTATTGCAAGCTCTGGGCACCTCACTGGTCAAATTTGCCTTTAAAATTAACATTACGGAAGTCTCCATTTATCAGTCCAAAGCCTGAAAAGTTTTACTTGCAATTAAACAAAACTCATTGAAATCCTCAATAATAAATGTTATAATTGCAACATAACACTACTGTTACAAACAAAAGTGTTATAATAACACACACGATATCTACTGAGAATATTTTCATTTCATTTACAGTACTATATCATGCTTTAAATAATTATAACAAAAATTATGACATAAGCAGCAGTTTCAGTCACCCAAAAAATTTGGCACATTAATTGCCTCAAGAGAAGCACTGGTCAGAATCATAAGGCCCAAAGCAACTAACTCCACTGACAATAACATACTGTCAGATGGCTCAAGAGTCACACACTATTATAGGCAATATGTACAGCAAAGATTACAGGAAAGCTCATACCTTCAGGAATATTGTGCGTCACAGTAAAGGTCTTGCCAGTGTCTAGAGGAACTGTCCAATTTACTGGATCTGGGCTTTTAACCATAACCTAGAAACAAAAGTTAAAATAATAAGTACCTTGTTTTTTCCTCATTTATTCAACCAAAAACTCAATTTGTTTTTTGATGGTTTATGATTGAAATAAAATAACACCACAATAAAACCTTAAAAGTGGAAAATTTAAGTTATAGAATGCTACCAACAGTAAAACTTTAGCATAAAATAATGTACCGAGTGCAGCTGAAATGCTCCTTTGCATTGATCACTAGCGTACATCCTTAGGAAATGTACGCTAGTGACAATGTTCTCCACAAGACATTGAAAACTTTAGCCTGGACCTTCTCACTCCAGCCCTGAATGACCATCAGAATGTTCATGTGTATGAATGTATTTGGAGATTAGGTTAGATAAATTTTCAAGAACTACACATTTCAAGACCTACAATATCAAACAAGAAGACAAACTACAACAAGGTAGGCTGAAATTTCTCTTTTAAATTATATTTTTGATTTATGTGTGAAAATTCAAATTATGTAGGTTGTGGTACAAAAAATTGCAAATATGGTCTTTTTGGACTTTCCTATAAGAATTCTGCTTATCTGGATGTGTGGCTTATCCGGTGAAGAAGGGGGTCCTTCCCAAACACTCCAGATAAGCGAGCATAGACAGTATGTGTGTGTAATTACCCAAGTGTAGTTACAGGGGTGAGAACTATGCTCGTGGTGTCCCGTCTTCCCAGCACTCTTTGTCATATAACATTTTGAAATTACTGACTGTTTTGGCCTCCACCACCTTCTCACTTGTTCCAACCGTCTACCACTTTGTTTGCGAAAGTGAATTTTCTTATATTACTTTGGCAGCTTTGTTTACTTATCTTAAATCTATGACATCTTGTTCTTGAAGTTCCAGGTCTCAGGAATTCTTCCCTGTCAATTTTATCAATTCCCGTTATTATTTTGTAAGTAGTGATCATCTCGCCTCTTTTTCTTCTATCTTCTAGTTTTGGCATATTTAATGCCTCTAACCTCTCCTTGTAGCTCTTGTCCTTCAGTTCAGGGAGCCACTTAGTAGCATGTCTTTGCACCTTTTCCAGTTTGTTGATGTGCTTCTTAAGATATGGGCACTATATAACCACTGCATATTCCAGCTTTGGTCTAACAAAAGTTGTGAACAATTTCTTTTGTATTTTGCCATCCATGTGTTTAAAAGCAATTTTGAAGTTAGAAAGCGTAGCATAGGCTCCTCGCACGATGTTCTTTATGTGGTCCTCAGGTGATAGTTTTCTATCTAGAGCCACCTCTACATCTCTTTTTTTTATCAGAATTCTTTAAAGATTTCTCACATAATTTATAGGTTGTGTGGGGTCTATGTTTTCCTATTCCACATTCCATAACATGGCATTTATTAACATTGAATTCCATTTTCCAAGTGGTGCTCCATACACTTATTTTGTCCAGGTCTTCTTGAAGGGCATGACAATTATCACAGATGTGTTAGGCCCTGGCTGGGCCTTTGTCCCCCAGTGAATTATATTAATTTTAGAGATAGTGATTCCTTTTCCTCCGGTGGACACACACATCATGTTGTTGGAGTTTGCAGCAGTCTAGATGGCTCTTCAGCACATGTCTTCCACTTTGATCTACTCTATGTCTTCACTCGTATTGCACTGTGGTGGTCCATTGCCTTAAGGAGGGTTTGGTTTGTTCCATTCCCCGTGAGGGTGGATTATGCAGATAGTCTTCCTTCTGACGTCTTATGGTTTAGTCTTCAATACAATTCATATTCAAGGAATCAAACATTCTTACAAACTGTGATTCTTGCTTCCGTCTGATTTCAATGGAGTAATTATATAAGTGCCTCTATAAGGAACTGGCAGCTGCATTGCATGGGTCAACATTGATAGATTAGAAAGATTTTGCAGTGGATGTGTTTACCTGGACTTCAGTCATTGGTTCTACCTGTACCTTTCCCCTTTGGCCCAGCTGCTTTTCACCTGTGCATGGCTGGTTAGAGGCCTTTGTGGGCCATGGGCCATATCCCTTCTAGCTTCCATGTGGCTGGTCCAGTCCTGGTTTTTGACCCTTCAGGCTTGTTGTCCTAACCCCCTTTCCCTCCACAGGCTGTGCCTCTCCAAAATGAATTGCATCAGTCTCAAAGAAATAGTAGAAATTTAGCAGCATAACAGCAGTATGTACACAACTAATATCTGGGCTTGTTGGTTTTGCACAATTTGTTGAATGTTTCTCAACCTCAGCATACTTGTGGTGCTCTGCTCATGCTTTTCTGCCCTGAGCATTTCTTTTCTTCTCCTGTATTCTTCCATTAGTAAACCCTGGCTACATTTTTGTTTTATTAACTTGTTTTCTTTCAGAAATGATTGCCTTTTCTGACAAAGTTCCACCGCAAGGTAGCTATGGAGTACTACTGAGAGGCCCTTCCCAGCAATCAAGCAATCCTTTTCTGGTGTGGACCTCAGTAGCTCCCTGTTCCATTCCTCCATGTGAGGGTGGGGAGGATGCAGGCTGACATGAACACCAGGTGATCTGGGCTGCCACCTTGTGACAAGCAAATGCAACAAGATCAGTATTTCTGCAAAATGGCAACAGTTCTTGCTTTGTTACCCCTCAGTAATTAACTTTCTTCATACAGTTGCTTGTTTTGCTGCACTTGTGATACTTTCTGGTAGTGTTTGTTTTTGGTTTTAGATAAATCCTTGATCCCCAAAATTCTGGTCCTGACTCCTGGGAGGCAAGAGTGGTTTTCAGAAGTCTGAGGCAACTAATTAAGGCACCGCTTGGCCAGCGCTTGGCTACAGGGAGCTACTTTGGGGCCAATCCCAGAAACCACCAGTAGCTTAAAAAATATTTGAGAAAATATACAAGGAAGATGGGACACGACAAGCATGTCATTTTACTGTAACAATAAATAGGCAATTACTACCGCAAAAGATTATAGAGTATGAGACACACTTGGGTATATTATCAGACTGATGACATATTTAGGTAAAGTCTACCTTAAAAAAAAGTCTTCTGCTGTCTATATGTACAAACTAGTATGAGTATCATGAATTTAATTTATAAACTTTCACAATGATAACTATGGAAATGTCTCCGAAGCTCACCAGTTCAATGTTCAAGATCCCTGGCAAATGATATAATACCGGTACTGGGTATATCTTTCTACCTAAGCATTGCAACTTACTACCCAAGCATTTGCAACTTGTATGACATGAATTTTGGCATTAGTTTAAAAATAGTCTGCTATCCAGGTATAAAGCATATGAAATAAACTAGATATGTTATAACAAAATATTCTTCAATGAATTTGTAGCCTTTTTTTTTTTTTGCATCTTTTAGAATTTGTAAACTGTAGCTTTTTTTAACATCATACTTCTCATTTTTTTTTTGTTTACATTAACAAATACCTTAAACCATACACAGACTATTTATAGAGCAATTTGCATATCTAAACGTTATTCAAAATATAACAAAACAATTACACTCAAGCTTACTCATGCACTGAAAAGCTTTTGATTAGACTTTGATTAGATCCTTTGACTAGTTTTGGGCTAGTGGTGCTGTCCCCAGCTGTCTTGTGGGAACATCAGTAGTATTAAACTCAGAAAAAGTCATAAACAAATTTTTTACAATCTTGAATGGATCATATTCAAACTTGGCAAAAAAATATTAATGCTCTTCAAAAATGTACACAAGCTCTTTTCAAGATCACAGTTAAAAGTCAAACATCAATCTGATTAATGGATTTTTGTCGTGTTGCATGACTATATCAGAGATCAGCTAAGAATAAGGAAATAAACTTGACAGAATGCAGCAAGCTGATCATTAAAAATAACCACTAAAAACTCTGTTCTAATTTCCACTTGAAGGTTGCAATACCCAGTAAATACATGCTCGACAGCTACCATGCACATTAACCTGCTCAACTCCACACTGAAAAGGGTATGAGGAAAGGGAGGAGAAAAATAAAAATAAACCTCACCATTTCTGTTCTTGTTACCTAATAAATAACAATTAATTGCTAAGTGTATACATTAAGACCAACTAAATCAAATTACACTGAAACAAATCTTGAATTAACAAAAGTATTTGTAATTCTAAAATGTAGAATTTCATATGTCTAAAAGCCAAATCCACAATTAAACTACATTAGAACTTTGCAAACTTCAACTCTTTACTACCAAATAACAGAATAGAGTGTAAAAGTCCAGAGAAAACATACCCATTTACCAACCTGATCAGGTGACTTGACCCGAGTAGGTTCAGGTGGTGTTTTTACCACAGGTTCATACTTCTCTGGGTCAAATCGAGGCTCTGGAGTGGACTTCCTGGCAGTAGATTCCTTGACAGCTTCCACGGGCTCTTTGGAACCATCCTTTGGTGCAATATCCTTCAGGATATCCTTGGGCCCATCTTTGGGTAGGATTTCCTTTTCTTTATCTTTCTTGGAGTCAGTTTCTTCACCTGTTGAGATGTCACATATTATGGCATAGACCAAAAAAAGATATATTCCCCAAGATCTTTATGGTGAATGCAATGCAATTATATCTATGCAATCCTTCTAGTTTGTTGATAAACCAACGTGCAAGTCTCATCTACTTAAAGAACTATGTCATTCCTCTTATAAAAATGCACAACCTTTGCTGTATTTGTTATTTATAATAAAACTGACAAATTTATTTGCAATTTGCATTTACATGAAAATTAAGTAGGCTACATTCCGATACATAAAAGTATGTTAAAATTAAATATTACTAAGAACTTTAATGTAGTACAAACCTTCACCATTATCTTAAAAAGTCTAAATAAAAAACAGCATAAACTACAAATAAGTTAACATAAACAAATGCCCAAATAAACGTAAGAAATGCAATAAAAAGACAAAAGTGAAGTTTCAGAAGGTACAGTATAGTCATGTTCAAAGCAACAAACCAAGGCCACTCACCCAGAAGAGGAGGAGGAGGAGGAGGAGGATATAAGAGCCACAAACAAACATGACTGTATGTGTGTGTGTGTTAGTATGTGTGTGTGTCTACAACATAAAGCTTGATGTGCAAAACTAAGTTTCCAATTACCACAATTCCATCTTACTAGAGAATCCGTTCATAAATTTTTGAGTTGCACTAATTTCACATGGGAGCACAATTCATCTTAAATTAAAGATTCCAATACATGAGGGAATGCATTCATATGAAGCTTTTAACATCATTACAAATCATCCATGAACAAATACACTTCAACTGAAGAGATATGAAGACAACCACACAAGACAAACAGTGATTAGTTATTACTTCAATTGAAAATGACAGTAAAAAATTCAATTAAGAAATATAGGATGCCTGTAGCTACCCAAAGAATAGGTCTGCATTCTCTGATACTGCCAGGGTTGAGGGAAATCTACAATGAAGGTTTGCTTGTATGAATAGCTTGAACTTTTGACAAGAAGTTCGTAAGTAAGATTTCCTTATGTTCCAACTGCTGCACATATATGACATCACTTGTGTAAATCTATATTTTTAGTTTTAAACGTGCATCAAAAACTATTTTTAAAATATAGGTGTAAGTCATGTGATACAAGGATTTTATTAGCAACTCATATACAATGACTTAAGATTTTAGTTCATACTTTGATTTTTGTATAAACATTCATATAGAATCTTTACATTTCAACATTATTCATCAAAATGTGTAGTAGTTTGTACATCTTTTCACTACATGACACTTTTTATACAGTATACCATATTAATATACATACAAATACCACAGCAATTTCCCTATACCCTCTGGCAAGGAGCAAAATCAAAATGAAGGTTGAGGGAAACACATGGAAGGCTGAGAGGTGGACAATAAACCAACACACTGGCGAGCATGGGGTCTACTCACTACAGGACACTCTTTAATCCGACCCTCGTTTATCCGACACATTTTCATGTCTGGCAGTTCAGGCAATAAGGTAATATTGGTATAATTTTGACAGTAATCCATTTTTTATGTAAATTAAAAAATTCAGGGGTATTTCCTCTCGCAACATGCACTCTATTTATTTCAGTCTTGTTCTATGGTGTGTGTCTGTACTGAAGAATCCTACAGAAGACGAACGTGGTAATCGGATTAACGAAGTGCGGCAGTAAGGATAAAAAAAAAAATTGCTTTCCCACCAACACTACTTACTAAGTTGCATTTTTTCAATCCTACTTACTAATATGTTTTTTCTCCACTTTGCTCTTGTCCTCACCCTTCTTAGGCGAAGCAGTGGGGTCATGAGGCTTAGCTTTAGAGGCTTTCTTAGGCTCTCTACCCTCATCATGGGAGGAGGGGCGGTGGGGCAAAGCATCTGTACCCTTGCGACGAGCACTAGTGGAGAGGGACGCTAGAAAAAGAGCATCGTGCCTATGTAATGGACCTGGCAAGCTGCTGGGTGGTGGTGGTTTGTGGTAAGGGGTAGAAGCAGCATTATATAAAATGTCTGCCAATATGTCTTATCAGATGGCAAAAATGGGGTTTCATGCCTGTGCAATTCTGTTGGGGGGTCTTTGTTAATGGAATTAAAAAAAAAAAAGCCTGTATGTGTCAGACTTCTTACTATTAGCTTAATTATAAACAGGAAAATTATTAAAAATACATTTTAAAATATAATTACTAAGCTGTGCAGAAATGAGATGTGCATCTGTACTTAAAAAGATACAAGTGAAATTTAATAAGATAAATAAATAATTTATAAATTTACTGCTAAATGATGTACTCACAATTTCTTTCTCAGAGCAAATGCTCAATACTCCTTATAACTATAAACACTAAAATTATACATAATGCATCATAATGTCTCTTTTGGTCAAAGCCAAGAATAAAAATACTCAGTAAAATATATATTATGCACCGTGTACCAGTAATAAGTACGTGTAGATATAAAACATGTATTATTCGCAATCATCATATGTTTTATCATTCATTTACATTACTGTATGTACTTGATTTTTGTATGTCTTGATAATTAGTTTTTTTTGTTTTTTTTTACAATGAACACTGCAGCCCATAAAATATCCTTGTAATACATTTCTCACGCCAAAAAAAAAACAGTGTTGAATGTAATGAAACGCCATTTTCTGGGTGAGCCCCGGAGGCTTCCTGGAGCTATCGGGGTAATATGTGATACATTAGACCAGGGTATTAGTCTATGGAGTTCAGCCTACCGGGGACCACGAGCTAGAACCTGGCCCCCTCAGAGAGGTGAAGGAAGCAATGGCCCTGGAAAACCACCGTGATTGGTGGTTTTCCTTATCTATCATCGACTGAGGTTAGGCACCCAGAAAGGTAAGCAAAACAAAAACCCCACATGGTAAGAAAATTACAACTAAAAAACAAAGAGAGACAGAACTCCCTTCAATCCAAAGGAAACAGGCAAACGTCACACTCCACCAGCGTGTTGTTCGTCTACACAGCCCCCCCCCCTCCCCGCACCGGCTACCTAGCACTCCAGTTTGAAAGCAAAGCATCAAACAACATGAAAAACTGCTGAACTGAGGGAGGGAGGGTTGCCAGGGTGCCTTCAGGATTCACCCAGAAAATAGCATTTCATTACATTCAATGCTGGTTTTCTGTGGGGAGCCCCTACGGCTCCCTGGAGCTACATAACCAAAGACAAGGAAATGAGGTACTTACCTGAGAGGCAGCTGCCACATACTCCTCAATGCGAAGTCGAGACAACTGGCTGCAACCTGCGACCCCAAAGCAACAGAGGAATGCCCAAGAGCAGCCTCCAAAAGGAGAAGGCTGCAGTCAAACACACCGACCACTAGAACCGAAAGAGCAGAAACTCCTGCACTGGAGGAGAGCATGAAGCTCACTGATCTGACCCCCAGAAGCCAATGCCAACAGAAACAGAGCCTTGGAAAAACAATCTTGAACCGAAGGGGCCACCACAAACTGAGGAGAAGAAAAATAGGAGAGCACCCTGTCCAAGGATCAGGACAGCTCAAGTGGCGCATGAGCAGGCCGGAGGTGAAACAAAGCACGAGAAAGCTTACAGAAAGGGGCAGAAGAGATATCCACCCCAAACACAAGCTGGAGCAGCTCCACCAGAGCCGCACGATACAAGGCAACAGTATTAGGCATCAAATGACGGTCCTGAAAAAGCCAAGACCTGCTGGAAGAGGCTGAGCTAAGGAAAACGCCCCGAGTTCGCACACTGAGCAAACAGCACCTGGAACCATGGCTGGGCCGGCCACAAAGGGGACACGAGAACTATTCTCCCTTGGTAGGACTCCAACCAAGCCAGGGACCCGAAGCAACACCTGGACCGAGGGGAAAGAGGTACAGTATAGGCAACCCCACCTCAACCAGTCCTGCCGAAAGGCATCCACCACGACAGCCTCGCAGTTGAGGAAGGGTGTCATATAGACCGGGAGATGCAGAGACCATGCCTGCACAAAGAGGTCCACGTCCGGGAGTCCATATATCCGGCAGAGCCAACGGAAGGATTTGGCGTCAACCGTCCATTCTGTGGACAGGAAAATGAAACGAGACTGGCCATCTGCTAGGATGTTGGTCACTCCCTGGATATGAAACATAGGGAGAGCCAAACCATGAGAAGCCAGCAGACGTGCCACTTGAAGCAACCAGCCACAAAGAGGCAAGGACCGAAGGGAAACCCTGTGGTTCAGGCAATGAACCGATAGCCAAACCGCCGCGAACTCCTGCACCATGCTTTGAGGCCAACAGAAAGGTGGACCCCCCATTGTCCCTAGCCGGCCTGGTGAGCACTGGTCACAAAGCTTCAGCCTAGAGATGACGTGTCCATGAACACATCGAGTGAGGGCTCGGGTAGGCACCAAGGCACTGAACCCCGAAAACCCCAAAGAGGAAACCTGCGACGCAGCAACCGACACAAGGCCCCTGGAGGACAAACCCAGCGATCATGAAAGAAGCGGGATGGGCATCACCAAAGGAACCAGGACAGATGCCGAAGCCAAACCCAACCCAGGGGGTAGGCCAGCACGCCGAAGTTCAAACTACTGAACAACTGCTCGAGCAACCGTCGAGTGACCCAGGACACCCACAGAAACAGCCAAAGGTGGGACCGCAGCCTTAGCAATGCCTCTGGAAGAGATAAGGAAGCGGTCCGAGAGTCCCAAACAAGACCCAGACAGGTCAGAATCTGGAATGGAACCAGATGGGACTTCCTCAAATTCGCCAGGAACCCGAACCTGGCGAGCTGGGAAAGAACCACAGCCCTGGCACGCAAACAAGCGGACCGACTGGGAGCCCTCACCAGCCAGTCATCGAGGTAGGCCAGGACCCGAACCCCTAGAAGATGCAGACAGGTCGCCACGACCTGGGTAAGACTTGTGAATATGCGAGGTGCCACATTCAAGCCAAAAGGAAGGCCATGAAAGCAGTAAGCCTGACACCCCACCAAAAAATCTAATCAGTTCCTGAACCCTGGATGAATAGGAACGCATCCTTGAGATCCAGAGACACCATCCAGGCACCCGGCTCCAAAAGAAGCCGAAAGGGCCGACGCCCCTTACAAGAAGCAGGCCAATGAACATAGCAATCATCGTGCCAACCAGACAACGCCGGCTCCGAAGGCAACGTTGGCTCAATGTCCCACCTCGACCAGCTGGACCCTGAGTGCTGGCATGACCCTCCGAGAAGACCGAGACCGGCAGCCCCGGAGAATTAACAAGTCCGACATAGGACGACAACTAGACAAAGTCGCCTGCAGAAACTGCGTGACAGCAGACTCCACAAACAGCAATGGACAAAATGGCGACAAAAACCTAAGAGAGTGAGCCTAAGCGGATTCCAAAGAGAAAGTGAGCACACCCTGATGGAACGCGAGGTGAGAAGCAAAGAACAGAGACACCACCTTCTTCAGGATAGGTATAAACAGCTTCAACAGCACGGTCGACCCCCGAGCCGTCAAGGACAGCACACCAGACGAAGGCCCGGCACTCAACGCCTCCACACCCTCCTCAAGCCAGGCCGAAGACAATTCGAAAAGGGAAAAGAAGCACAAGACCAAAGCCAAATGCCCATGGGCGTACAAATCCTCACCAACCAACGAACCGAAAGGGTAGGAACCTGCACTTGCAGCTGCCCACGGCCAACATCCCGAGAAAGCACAGGGAGCGAACAAGCATGCATTAAGGCACTCAAAACGCGCCCCCCAGGTAAACCTGCAGAACGGTAGAAGTTTCTCACCACTCAAACGTGCGGGTCTGACAGAACCCATACCACACACCCAACGAAAAGAATGAGCAGTCTGCCAGCCAGGAAAACTTCGGAACTTCTAAATGCACCCAATACGAGGGAAGAAGGACCGAACTCAAATGAGGACAGATCCATCACGGAGGCGGAATCCAGGTCTCGCGAAGGAGGTACGCAGCAAAAGCCTCCAGAATCTCCCTAGGGGAGATACGAGAGGCGGGAGTTGATACAAGGGAGCGTGGACTGAACCAAAGTCGAAGCAACTAATGCCCCCATGTACGGGTCCCTATAACGAAAGCGGGGAAGCCTCGGGGCATCCGGGTGGGAAACCAACCTAGCTTGTTGCAGCAACCTGAACCTAGCATGTTGCAGTAACCTGAACCTAGCATGCATTGCAGATGCTGCCTGTACCCTAACAATAATGTCATCAGAATAGTACTGGAGAACATGACTCGCAAAACTCCGAGTCAAAGGTGTCGTCGACCCAACAGGCAGCATGATGAAGGCAAGAGAGTTGACTGTCTCCCTGAGACAAGGGCACACAGCAATCTTCGAACCTGCACAAGGTGGGCTGGAACTCAGAAGACACATCCATAGGTCCACCAAGCCCCGACAGGGTTTTCCAGGACCCGTAGGCTGACTGCTACAGGAAGCCTGGGCAGTGTTGCTAACCGGTTAAGACCCAAAGCTAATAAGGGGAGATCAAAACACTGAAACCCCTGCGACGTGTACAATCACGGGGGCCTAGCAGAGGGCCACCAAAATATTAGAAGTGGAACTACAGTATAGCCACACCAAGCAGACCCCCACCAGGCAATAAAAACAAAAAAACAAAAGAAAACCCCCGCAAAAGTACAACATCCCCAGAGGAAACAGGAACCGGCCACTGCATAGGTAGGCAGGATGCACACCACCTTGATGCCCTAACCAGCATGATACCACTCCCTACCCAAGGCCAAACAACGGCCACGAAACCCCAGCTGGCCCAAAGGGTGGCGTAAATGCCGAGCAGCAAAAATCCCTACGGAAATGGTTCCCCAATGCACCAAGGAATAAAACCCTAATACACAAGGGCAGTACTCACAGAGCACCAAGGGAATCCTAAGCGCATGCAGCCCTGATACTCTTGAGGACACTTGGCCACCACACAACAACACTGCAGAGGTCGCCATGAAGGTAAAACATCGCCTTGGAATTCGAGGCCAGAGAAGACGTTTGCCCTGGACCACCTTAGCGAACGAACTGGAGTGCTAGGTAGCCAGTGCAGAGAGGTCCGGGGCTACCCCCTGCCCTTCTTGGGGAGAGGAGGGTTGTGTGGACAAGTGATGCGGCAGTGGAGTGTGACATTTGCTTGTTTTCTTGGGATTGGAGAAAATTCTGCCTATCTTTTCAGTTTTTAATTGTAATTTTCTTACTATGTGGGGTTTGTTTTGTTATGCTTACCTTTCTGGGTGCCTAACCCTGGTCAATAGCATTTAAGGAAAACTACCAACCACAGAGAGGGGGGAGAGTTCCAGGCTCCCTCCACCTCTCTGAGGGAGCCAGGTTCTGGCTCGTGGGTCCCCAGTAGCTTGAACTCCATGGACTAATGTCCTGGTTTAGTGTATCACATATTAGCCCGATAGCTTCAGGGTGCCGTAGGGGCTCCCAATGGAGCCAAGGAGATCAATGAGACCTCCCTCATTCTACTGTATTTCCAAAGTGTTAGGAAAGTAGATTTAAGAATGAGTGAGATGCAAAGGCACACTAGCACTCTGCTAGAAACTAGCACTCCTTAGCAACACACCTTGCAGAAGAGCAATTGCTCAAGAAGAGACAGCTCAAACCATGCATTTCTCCAGTTTTCTTGGTATTTACTATCCCTGTATACTGTACCGATTTATCTATGGCCCCTGGATCCAGTGGTTTGTTTATCCAAGTTTACTTGGGAAGCAACCCCTGTGACTTCCTGTAGCTATCTTCCTGAGATTGCTCCATATTAAAAAGTCACACAAGTCATAGAAGTTCTGTTTGGTCTGCCAGGGCCAGAGCCAGAACTGGGCTGCCCTCATAGGTGCAGGGAGCGAATGACAATTCCCCACTTCACTGGGAACACATCCAGAAAGTCAGTGAAGCTTTACAGAGAATTGGAAAGTTCAGAGAAAAGAATCCTTGAAACAGCCAAACAACTCCACAAGTAATTCACACAGAACAAGGGATTCACTCAAACTAGCTTGAAACTTGTTTAAACAAACCACCACCACCAGGTGGTGGCCTGACCCCAGCTTGCAATCGGTTCCCTTGATCAGTCAGTTCTGTTGCTGATGTGGTGGCATAAAGTTCTACCTGTAATGCTTTAGCCCTCCAATAATTGACATGCCCTATTGCTTCAAGCTAAATGCTGACAATCTTTGGGCTTTGCTTGTCCTATGGGGGTTATTTGCGTGTGTATTGCTTTCTAATTTTAGTATTGGCTTCATGCATGTGTTTTGTCTCAAGCATTTTGTATGGGGCTTAGCTTTTGTTGCATTTTGGGCTGCATATATTCAGAGTTTACTTCCCAAGGTGCCCATATGCCTCGGGCCTATGATGATCGCAAATGAGTCACTTTGGCCGTGAGATTTTTCTCTCGTATGTCCTGGGCTGATATTCAGGTCTTGGGTATTTTGATATTCTATCAGGGTTCTGGCAACCTGGTATTTGTCAATGTTCGTGGTCCCATTTGGTTGTGTGTTGCTTTGGGCCATGTCTCCTGGCCATGTTCTCATCTTTGTCCTAGAGCCTGGTCAATCTCATTCGTGTTCTCTGTGATTGATTAACTTCAGGGAGTCACAGAGGGGCTGACCCAGAAACCTAGCATTTAATGCAATGAAATGCTTTTTTTTTTTTGTACTGCCCCAATAACTCCTTGATTCTTAGCCCTTCTCCTTAGGTTCATTGGTGAGCTGTTCATCAGGTCCAGAATTGGCTGGCCAGAGACACTGGCTGCGGGCTGAGGTCAGATTGCCTATCTGGTTGCAGTTGTCTATACTAATGAGTTTTAGGCTAATTTGAGTGAATCCCTTGAAGTTGTTTCAAGGCTGCATTTTCTGTGAACCTTCCACTTGTCTGTAAAGCTTTGGCAACTTTCTGGATGCTTTCCTGGGGTGGCGAATTGTCACTCGCTCAATGATCCCCAGTAGGCCAAACAGAACTTCCGTGACTGATATGATCTTTTAGTAAAGGGTAATCTCAGGAAGATAGCTGCAGAGAGCCACCAGGGCTCTACCAGAAAGAGGCATTTAATTACATTCAATACAATTTTCAGGGTCACAGAGGTTTGCCCCACCCTACTCTTTTTGATGGTAGTTACCTGAGACATGGTTCGGGCATACCTTGGCCTTCTAGCCTAGGGCCCAAGTCTCATCCCTAGTTTGTAGCTAAAAGATTGGGGAACTGCATCCCTTTGTGAACATTTTCCCCCCCTCTTTCATGCTTCACAGGGATGAGTATGAAGCTTGGTCTTTCACCTCTGTTCTATCTGTTGTCTTGCGGAACCGTTTACTTTTCTGTTCAGATAAGCAAAGAGCATGCTGTAGACTACTGGGTGTGCAGGTTCTGTGGATACCTTCTCTTTGGGGTTTCCTGTTATGCTTGTCTGGGCAGGTTTAACTTGCCACTTTCAGTCAGGCTTGCACCAGCATAACTCAGCCTTTGCCTTACCTCTTTCTTTCCTGGCTTGGTAGCAGGGGGTGGTTTGGCATGTTGTATCTTCTTAGACCTTAGCCTGTGAAGCAAGACCTACAGTTTCGTAATGTCCAAACCACACAATATAAAATGATGAAACAACAATGTTTCAGTCCGTCCTGGTCCATTATCAAGTCGTGCGACTTGATAACGGTCCAGGATGTACCGAAAAATCATTGTTTCTTTATTTTCTTATGTGTGGTTTGGACATCATATCTTTAGCCACATTACTATGACTCATTGTCTGACTATAGTTTTTGTTATTGTTTGGCTCAATGAGCAAGACGTGTCCTTTACCTGTCTGTGGGTAGAGCACCCTCCAGTTTTGGCATGTCACATTTAAAGTCTATGTGGCCTTTTTTCCTTCCTGGTCTGTCTTTTTAAGATGTGAGGTTTTAGGTTTTGCTCATTTCTCTCCTGAGATAAGCCACTATTTTTTGCAGTTTTCCTTTGAGTCTCTCTCTTTGGTGGAGGTTTCTGAGGTGAGTTGGTGGGGGAAACATCTCACGAGGCCCAAATCAGAAATACTGTACTGTGAAAAAACCAGCGTTGAATGTAATGAAACGCCATTTTCTGGGTGAGTCCCAGAGGCTTCTCGGAGCTATCCATGGCTGATATAGATACCCAAACTATTTTGCATCAGTCGCTGCGGGTAGTTCTAGGCCTACCGGGGACCACGAGCCAGAACCTGGCCCCTCTCACAGAGGCACGAGGAGCAATGTCCCATAGAAATGCACATGTGATTTGTAGCATTCTATATCTGCCATCTACTGGGACAGGCACCCAGAAAGGTAAGTGCCACAAAACAAACCCCAATTCTGATTAACAACGAAAATCGTCAAACGGGTGGACAGAACTCCCCAAAAGAAAAACGAGCAAACAAGCATGATGTTACATGAGCCGCGCCATATCTCTGCACAGCTCCCCATTCCCCGGTAGGGGGAAAGGGGAGCCCAAGACCCCCGCGCAGGCGATCCCCACCCCAGTTCTGAGGCTGGATATAAAAAAACGCGAAAAACCGCCGACCGGAGGGAGGGTTGCCGGGGGCCTTCGGGACTCACCCAGAAAATGGTGTTTCATTACATTCAACGCTGGTTTTCTGGGGGAGCCCCTATGGCTCCCCGGAGCTACTTCACCAAAGACAACAGAATACATGTAAAAGGAGACTTACCCGGGAGGCAGTCAGTGCTCCACTCCTTAACTCTCAAGTCAAGACAAAGGGCTGCAACCGCCGACCCAAAGCAGCACAGGCCTGACTGGGCCCAGGAACGTTCACAAGGTAGCATGCAGCCAGGACCCTGTTCGACCGCCAAAAACCCAGTGCCCGAATGTCAGCCCAGGACATATTGCTAAAGACAGCAGCAAGAGCAGCAAACTGACGAACATCAAGGGCACGGATAGACTGAAAGAACCGAAAGCGAAGAGCAATGACGAAGGGACAAAAAGAACAGTAAGAACCGCCAGGAAACTTCATACTGCTATCAAGAGGAAGCCCGCAGGTGGGAAACCAGCAAGGAAGCCACCTGAACACCATAGAGATGGTGATAAACTCGAGTCAAAAATACCAAACGCGAAGAATCGCAGAGAAGAGCAAACCAGTCTCATACTGGACTTGGCCGATCTCCAGAAAGAGGCGGAGCCATGGAAAAACCTCCGGGTTCGAACATCGGGCAAGCAGCGCCTGAAACCACGGCTAGGCTGGCCACCTTGGGACCAAGAGGACTACTTGCCCCTGGTAAGTCTCCAAGCGAGCCAGAACCTGGAGCAACAGCTGAACTGGGGGAAAGAGGTACAGGAACCCCCACCTCGACCAGTCCTGCCGAAAGGCATCGATTCCGACAGCCTCGCAATCAGGGAAGGGAGCCACATATACCGGAAGACGCCTCGACCACGCTGACGCGAAGTGTCTACCTCCGGGCGCCCGAATGTCTGGCAGAGCAAACTGAATGAGTCAGCGTCGACCGTCCATTCCGTGGACAGGGAAACAAACCGGGACAGACCATCCGCCCGGGCTTTGGACACCACACTGGACGTGAACCGACAGGACCTTGGACACCCCCCCCCCCAATACATGAACCGCCAGGAGAGCCAAACCCCGAGAACTCAGCCGACGAGTCACCCAAAGCGACCAACCCCAAAGAGCTAAGGACCGCATCAAACCCCCTCGGTTCAGGCAATGAACCACCAAGAAGCAGTCCGAATAGAGCCGGATCGTCGATCCACGGGTGACCTGAAACCTCCGAAGTGCAAACCAAACCGCCACGAACTCCCGCAACGTGCTGTGGACCCAACGGAAGGACGGACCCCATCGCCCCTGGCCGGCCTGGTGAGCACTGGTCACAAAGCCCACAAAGAGATCCATATCAGCCATGGATAGCTTCGGGAAGCTGTAGGGGCTCCCCCCCAGAAAACAAGACAGTGAAAGAATTGAAAAGGTCCTTTCTGAGCAGCCCTGTGGTTGCTCACATTCCTTTCCCCTTTTGGTCCAAACTTTCTCGAGTGTGCTTTGGTGTCTTTGGCTTTAAATGAAAGCGACAGGCTCCTCTGGCCATGAAATGCGACCTAAGTGCCACCTGGTGATGGTCAATTATTGTCCGAAAGAATTTTCAAGAGGTTTGATTTGCTGAATAGTGTCATAATGAGCAGGTTCTCACAGTGATGGATTGAAGGCACTCTGCACTGTCTGTATAACGTGGCATGACCAATTACAAAAATCACTGAAACCGAGAGCCTTGCATATAAGCAATGTCCGAGTGGACCATGACTCTTTTAAACACCTTATCTTCACTAAAACAGTAAGGTGAAGCAACCCTTGGTAAGCAAGGTTGCTCAATTATACAATATATAAGACTGAGCACAAAACCAAAATGTGGATTGACAGGATAACTTGTATCCTTATTTAAGATAATACTAAAGATACTACAGCAGGGAAAACTTTTAATTACTGATTTAAGAAGCATTTTATATATACAGTATGTTAATAAAATAAAATGAGACATCATAATGCATTTCTTTTGCATTTCATCAATTACAGTATACCGCAACAATTTTTTCAGCTGGTAGATGGTAATTATTTGTAAACACAAAACAACTACATATTAAGAACAAACAAAATTTAAAGTTGTTGTATATCAGCATAAATTATCTTAGTAATGAATGTGATACAGTACTTCTCACTTATGTTTGTTGCAAGATATTTTTTAATATAAACTTTAAATATAAGGCTAGTAATGTTTTCAAAACTAGAATGTGAAATTATTCTCAATATAACAGCACTCAAGTTATTCAAACAATAAAATATGAAATTTTTTAATATTTTACTAGTCCAGTTACTCTCACTAGACCATTTGATGGCCTGCTAGATTTTTCTCATGACTAAACTACCCTTTCAATAAATCCTTCATTCTTTTTTTTAATGTTTTGACTTGTACTTTATGTAATTTTTTCTTTTGCTTTCCCACTCGTATATACTGTTCCAAGATACTGTAACACCCATTTTCTCCACACATTCTTATCAGCGGAAATCTAAGATATGACCAGAATTATTTCAGGGGTACAAAGGTTGAGAAGCGCTGGTTTAGAGAATTGAGATTTATATCAAAGATGATTAACTCATATTGATTGGCGCAGAAATGAAAAGGTCCTTTCTGAGCAGCCCTGTGGTTGCTCATATTCCTTTCCCTTTTTGGTCCCAACTTTCTCAAGTGTGCTTTGGTGTCTTTGGCTTTAAATGAAAGCGGCGGGCTCCTCTGGCAAGGAAGCACTTCAGCAATAGAAGCACTGAAAGGTAGTCAAAAGTAAAAGGGGAAATAAATAATCCAGCCATGCTCTCACGTAGAGATGCCTTCCTAAGCTTCCCAGGTTGGGGTATCAGTGTGTAGCACTTGGTATGCTCTCTCACCGAGTCTTCTCAGTGCTCATAGCTGTGTTGTTGTCTGCACCGTCCACTTCTTTTTGGACATGTGGCATGCCTCCTTTTTTGGCTCCCTCTTTCAGTCTCCTCTCTCTGAAGCACAACTGAGTGTTTCTTCCAGTATGATTATTTTTCATCTGTTTAAATCTCCTTACATAAAGGTAGAGCCTTATGTAATAGCCCAGAAATAGGGCTTTGACTCAATGTCTACAGCTCCATTCTGTTCTGTATCATCTATGAGCGGGTTGCTCCTTAGTTACAGGTAGTATATGCGCTGGTTTTGGTCAGCTGGGATGGGTAGAGTGCTGCTACCAGTGGGTGGTCAGTGGGGCTCATGAGGCAGCCTAGCCAAATTAAGATTTGGCTAGGCCGCCGCTTTCATTTAAAGCCAAAGACACCAAAGCACACTCGAGAAAGTTGGGACCAAAAAGGGAAAGGAATGTGAGCAACCACAGGGCTGCTCAGAAAGTACCATTTCATTTCTGCGCCAATCAATATGAGTTAATCATCTTTGATATAAATCTTAATCTTAGTGGGACTCCTTGTTCAGAGGTCAACAGTGTTGCCAAACAAGGTGCCATGAAAGGGCCTCGAGTTTTTTAGGACTGATTGTCATTTCCATTCTGGATTGATTGATTTTGTTCACTGACTCCATCACAATTACCATTTACCAGCAGAACATTTGTTAATCCAGTTACAAGGAGTTTAATCATTCAGCTACAAAGAAATGTGAAGCAAATATTCTATGTATCACCCAACATAAAGATAATGCCTCTTCTACCAACTGTACTTTGAGTCAAAGCACTGACTTGTAATTATTTCTTGTAATAAATCAAAAAAAAATTCTCCCCATAATATTACCATTCAAATGGCTTACATGACAATGCAATAATCAATAAAAACTTAAGGTAGAAGGGATACCTGAATGACTGAGGAAAAGAACAATACCAAAAGGGGTAAAAAAAAAAAGTTTGAAAATACAGTACAGTACACAAATATAATACTGTATGTTTTATATTTCAGGATATGTGTTTTTGTATCCCACAGATTGTCAGGTCCAAGAGGAAAATGTTAGCTAGCTAGCTTGCGAGGTAAAAACTTATTGTCTGCTTAAAAACAAAAACAAAATTAAAATTCCCAAATATTCTATATTTCTATCCCAATTAGTTGCAACTATGATATAACCTTGCATTTCTAGATTTAATACTCTAAAAAAGCTTAAGTTCTACATTACTTCTAAATATTTGTAGCCAACCTCATTGTCTAATACGGATGATCCTTCCATAGTCAGGCTTATTACTGCACATATATAAGACTAAATCTGCAATTCTTATTAGTATATATCTATAAATACTCTGCCTCCCAATAATCTCACCACCTTGGCATTACTGTACTTCAACCAAAAAGCCTGCTAGTCCCACTACTTATCAATAATACATTAAAATAACTTGTCAAAAGTACAATGTCTTGATGAAATGTGTATGGCACATGAAACATGGAAACGTTCCTGACTGGCTATTTTTTAATTAAGTCATTTCAATGTATGCTTGATACTTTGATTACTTGAACCTCAGAATTACTTAAATTGTTAAAATTATCTCAAATTTGAAGGAATGGAAAAGCACGTCCCTGAATGTAATTTAAGTCAGCAATGTTTTTCAGAAGGCTCTTATGCCCAAACAATGATATATACATGCTTCTATTATTGAAATGAAATTTGCAGAATATACTGGCACAATATTTTTGTAATAGTAAACAGAAAGAATTAAGATTAGCTCTATGTTCTATTTAATAATCATAGACACAAATAATTCAATTGAAAATATGAAAATATGTTTTTATTATCTCTTCAGTTTTCAACTTTATATATTCTAAATTGGTTAGAAGCTAATATTTCTTTTATCCACCAACTCCTGTTTCAGCACTAAATTGTTTTTCTAATTCTGTAAAGTGCAAAGTGACAATAACTTTTTTCTAAAAAGATTGATCACTATATTTAAACAAATGCTATTACTGTACGTTAAAAAAAAAAATTGTCTAAGTTTAGGGTGGAACAATTCTTAAGCTATATTTAGTAAATGTCCCCAACAATAGCTGTTTCACCAAATAAGTAACAAAGTTTAAACTGCATTCAGTAAATACCACAATTCTATTCAATGTATATGAAACCATTTTCACCTTAGGCTAATTCTTTTGTTTACATAACACTGAAATTGTTATACAATATTATATATATATATATATATATATATATATATATATATATATATATATATATATATATATATATATATATATATATATATATATATATATATATATATATATATATCTACAGTATATATATAAATATATATATTAGGTATGACAGAAGATCACTACATTAACAGCCACAATTCTTAAAACTAAATCACACTTCACATACACCGACTAGTTAAGATTCTTAAAAAAAAAAATAATGGTAAGAAAAACATTAGACATTGATTTCATGAAAACTTTGAATCTTGTCAGTATAAAATAACTACCCAAGTATTTATACAACAATTTTACATTTAAACTAAAATTTTATTATATTAAAAATGGTACAATAAAATTGTCAAAAAAGCAATGTCTAATGTCAAGTCTAAATATCTACTCTTCCAACGCAGCTGTACAAATGACCATCAACACGTAGAGAGCAAAGCAGCTGCTTACACTGACCATCCAGCCAAAAACACTGCACAAAGTCAACATTTAACTCCAGGAATCATCTTCAGTATCTTAAAATTTTATCATATGATGTCTATTAATTTCTTATTACTTTAAAATATTCGATGCAAAATTTAAGCATTGTATCCATTTTTATTTTTATAATTCTGGATTTGCTATGATAACATTTGTAATAGCTTTAAAACAATTCTTTAATTTGCATTTGAGTGCCACGGATTGTTTACATAATCTCCTAATAGCAAAGACTAGTTAAATTAGCACTTTCCACTATTATGTCTGAAATTATATAATTTGGTAATTCAGCATTCATTTTTACCGATCACAGCCCAGTGCTTAAGATTACAAAAAGTTATCTGATGGTAGACATAACTTTTCTGCTATTTCTCCAAGGTAAATTTGTCTCTCAAGTAAGAAAACTATATAAAAGCTAAGATGACCCCTGGCAAACTCAGTTAGGAAACTGTATTCCATATATATGTCATTCTCACAGATAACTGTCACCAAAGGATATAAATGTTAAGAAAGTGCATGCATGATCCTTCAATTTAAAAAGTGTTTTCATAATATATATATGTTGTACAGTATATAATTATATAATATGTATGTATAGTATATTCATATTATATATATATATATATATATATATATATATATATATATATATATATATATATATATATATATATATATATATATAAAATATACACTAGTGGCATCTCACTTCGATGAACTGATTGGGCCCAGACCAGTTCTGTTTTACCTAAGGATTCTGGTCCATGGAGTTTCACCATTTATTACTATTGTATTATAAATGAAAAATAATGATAGCATTTGAAATATGCTTCAAGGCAGGCGATGAGTCACAATAACGTGGCTGAAGTATGTTGACCAGACCACACACTAGAAATTGAAGGGACGACGACGTTTCGGTCCGTCCTGGACCATTCTCAAGTCGATTTCTAGTGTGTGGTCTGGTCAACATGCTTCAAGGTACGTAATGAGAAAAGATATAACCATCAGGGACAAAATATTACTTAGAAATGAGCTTGTTAATATATGTTGGTGGAATGTGTATGTAAAGAACAGAAGAGCAGTACAGTACTGTATTCAATACTAAAAGTGTATTCCTATTTTTAGGGTCCCAGTAGTACAGTCAGGTTTTTCTCGGCTCACAATCTAGAATTCTGGACTCTAATCCCGGGTGGGACAGATATGGTTGGATGCATTTCCTATCACCTAATGCCCCTGTCCACCTAGCAGCAAGTAGCTATCCAGGAGTTAGTCAGCTTGTTGTGGGTTTGCATCCTGAGGGGAGGTCTGTAATTCGACCTCAGAGAAAGGGGGGGTACCTTGATATAAGCCTAATGTGCATAAACACATACTGGCTCCCTGTCCCCCAATCACAATGAATTATAAAACTGTACAAAATTGCCACACTTTACTGCTGCATGAACTGCTAATTAGCAGCCTAGTCTAACTCCTTATGCTTTGATTAAGGTAATTTTTTTTTACCAGTTCTGTCACTCGGAATATTACTTCCCAAATTGGCTAACTTTGCTATACCTATATAGCCACTGTTTTCCTTTCATGATACACTTCTTTCCCTTCCTTGTTTAGGATGAGTACTCCTGCTGGTAGATCTCTCTCTAACCCACAGATAATAAAGCAACGAAACTAATTAATATCAATGAGCACAAGAGGTTCTACCACACAATTACAAAGTAAAAGGCATTTGGCCAGGATGGGTTTGGTTACAATTGGGCTACGTCCACCATAGAAAAAATTAAAGCGTTCAGTGTAACTGCCCTATTTTCTGGTAGTCCACTCAGTAGCTTCAATAACTGAAGCACTGGAGTTATTTGTGTTAGAGAATCACACCAGGCCATAATCAGAACCTTACTCACTACAAGGCAAATTGAGCCTTGGGATCAGAGAAAAAAAAACTCGAAAGCATCAAAACATGCGACTGCTTAAAGGAAATTAGTACCCCTGAAGAAAACACAGAAAACCATTTCTTCCTGCCTGGAAAATACCCTGCCTGTGAAGCACCTAACCACAGAAAGATGGCACCCCAGGCCACTCAGAGTTTCTGCCAGTCTGCCCCCTCATATATGAGCTGCACAAACTAAAAAAAAAAAAAAGCAACTCCCATGGGAAGGAAACGAAGGGTATGGGGTGCTACATAGTAGCCCACCAAACAATGGTTTCAATACATTCAACACTACATTTCTGAGAGGGCCTCCTGTAGTGCTTCGTAAAGGAGGATGGGCTTCTCAGAAAGGGAAATTACAAGAATAAAACAGAGAAAGATAGACTGGGCTTATTTGTAGGGGATGGCAGGAAAGACAGCAAGGGGCAGAATAGTATGAGCACCAGCCAAATGCCCAAGCAATACACAAGTATAACAAGACCACAGGACAACCACCAAAAATCAAGAAACCAACACTTGGTTGGACTGCCAGAAGCCCACCTGCTTCCAGACCCCACATCCATAGCTGGCACTCATGCCCACCTGCTCCTGGTACCCACACCTACCCATCCATGCCTGGCAAACTCCTAAAAAAAAAAATTCCAACCAGCCAGCAACCTGGCTGGTTGCTTACTACTGGCTGACATGACAAAATGAGTTGCTAGCTATCTCACTTCCCTTCCTACCATCCACACATGTGATCACTTCCCTCAAGGCTCCTCTATCCCATCCCCATCACCTACTCATCCCCCACCCCAGATACCTTCCCATCCTCCACCATCTCGCCTTAATCACAACGTTCTTCATATTGGAGTAGCCCTCGCTTTGCCGCCCCCATCCTCACCCCAGACACAAGTCCCTCTGCAAAAGTGGGCAATACAATCTGATGTCGTAAATTGCAGGGTAAGATTGCAAGACAAGAAGAAGTCATCATCATCATGGAGAGACTTGCCACAGCCTGCTGCATAGCACAAAGAGAACCACACCTATACATACCCAAAGACACTCAGAAGTGTTCAGACAGGATTACCATGCTTCCCTGGAAGGATGGCAAATTAGTGGTATGGAACATGCACATCCAAATTTGCACAGTACTGTATTGAAGATAGGTACTGGCCATCGAAGGGGGTGGCATTGCTTCTTTCAAGGAAACGCATAAAGCCATAGAATACCGAGGTCTGGCACATTGCTACAGCCTAATTGTTCTGATCGGCTCAGAAACCCTGTTTGTGAGGGAATGTGCATTGAAATGCCTGACGGAACTGGGTGACAAACTAATTAACTTGACAAAAGTCGAAAGAGCAACACGCTTCTTGTTCCAACACCTCGGTATTACAGTCCAGAGGGAAAATGCCTGCTGCATGCTAGACACGCATCCAACCTCAGTGGAGTTAAGGGAGGAGTTTGATTTGCAATAGTTATCAATTTGGTTTGTGGTATCTATTAATGAATTGGTTTGTTTTTAATGTTAAATGTATAGTAATGTCATAGTGTGTGTATATATATATATATATATATATATATATATACAGTATATATATATATATATATATATATATATATATATATATATATATATATATATATATATATATATATATATATATATATATATATATATATATATATATATATATATACATACATACATACATACATACATACATACATACATACATACATACATACACATATACCGTACACATATTAATTTTAATCACCAATTTTAACTAAAAAATAATTAGTAATATCTTTGGTGCTGTAAAATAATCTAGATCCAAACATCTGATATTTTTGCAGAGTTTATAGTACAATTTCTTCTTAAACCGGCAACTGGTTTCTTTGAAACTGTATCCACATTTTACCTTCATTTCAAGGGAAATATAATGATGGAACATACACAACTGCTCACTGAATTGACAAGACAATGTAATTTGTAGGGGCAACTCAAACATTTGATAAGCAAAATAGCCTTGTTTAAACTAATGATGAATGTACTTGTTTTAATGACGTTTTTTTAATAACTCCGTTTTCTGGCATTATTGAACCTACCACCAAAGATTATTCGGAGAAAAATATTGCCCTCATAAGAAGCAATAATTTTTATCAAATGATACATTTTATTTCAATGAAGCCTGGGTGAATTTTTTAACATTTAAAACTAATTATATTAGCTGCAATTTAACAAGAAAAGAACTGACATCAGTTAATTCTTCAATAGGTACGTAATCCAATAGAACGTTTAACATAGAATATTAGTTTCAACAGTAATCTGTTATTTGTGTGCATACAATTTAAGTATACAACCACATAAATAATTGTTTTCCTTGGTTCATTAATTACCATTGAATATAGATACTGCTAATTTGAAAAAAAAATGAATTTATTGTATACTGTAATTTGTAATCTAAAGACTGAAAGTAACCTTGTTCTTATGTAAACAAAAAAATCTGTAAAAGCCAGAAGCACACTCACTAGCTATGCACTTTTTAAGTATCACTAAAAACAAAAGTCCTCATACAGACAGAAGAGATTCAACAAATTGCCAGATACTGTAAAATCATAAAAGCATTCAATTCATACAAATAATAATAATAACAGTAGAATCCAGGTGAAGACTGTGCAAACTGACCTAGTCCAAATAGTCAAATTTTTACATCCTAACACAATCACTCAATCACTGATTTATAATTTAACTTATAAACCATGCAATCAATCACTTATAAATATTCTGAACCATAACCATCTTACAATATTTTGACATAAAAGTAAAGGATGCTGAAGTAGAGGAGGAAGCATCCTTTTAGGTGATTGACTGGTGTACTACATTAAAAAACATGATTTCTAACCACAGGGTACAAAATCTTTAACAAATAATGACATTAAAAGAGGTGGTATGCTATAATTTCCAAGGTGTTATGCCAATGAATCGAAAAAGACTTCATAAAAGGTTAATACAGCCCATTAATCCCGGTTTTATGTGGGTTTGCATTTACATACACATCACTTATAAGCAATCTGCATAGCATTTAATTACAGATCTTTTATTATATGAAACAAATAGCAACCATTCCAGAATCAATAGCTTTATTACACAAAATATAACACTAATGTACTACAATAACCGCAATACCGCACAATTTAATGCAAGTAATGTTTTTTTTCTCTAAATCTTAAACAACACAATATTGTAGAGTGCAATACCCATTTATTCTGGTAAAAATGTCTCAATTTTCATTGCTTGTGATATGAACACAGTTGAATTTCTGCCAGTAATTAAATAATTATGCTTTAAGGATAAACAATAATAAATTTAATATTTATACATTTAAAAGAACTTTTTAAGAAAATGGCCAGAAAAAAACAACACTAACGGTACCAATGACTAGAATTATCACACAAATTGCTTGCATAAAAAAGTTGCTAACCAAATTAAACCAAATATGGCCTCAATTTATGCCTCGAGAAGCATAGCTCACATAAAAAACAGTCTACATTCATTTCCTCTACATAAAACCGGGAATCTACTGTAGCAAAATTAGTTTTTGTCTTGTTTATCGTGGCTGTAATATTAAAAAAAATTTCACCAATGAAATTAATGCATACTGTACAATACTTATATGTAAACAACCTCAATATGTATTCAAACTGATCTATCCGCAAAGTCTCCCATAACACAGAGCTTTTAATAATATAGTACAGAGATGACAAAATACCAATCCTTCATCCACAATCAGCATCCCTTATGGTTTTCAATACCATTTTCACTGCAATTATTAAAAATATTTCAAACAGAAATGCACTTACTAGGTCGTGGACGTCGCTCAGGTTTGGTTGCGGGAGCTGTTGCATGGGTAGATGGTGGGCGGGATGTTCGCTTGGGAGACCGATTTTCAGGACCAACACTGACAGACCGACCCCCTGTAAAATGGATTTGTCATGCATAAAGATACATATATTAAATGGAAGTCGGCGAGCAAAAAATGTGCATTAATTGTGCAGTTTGCAAATAATGTGAGAATACCTGAAAAATATTCAAAGTGCTGTAATGTGCAGTATGGGCATGAAAAAAGTGCACTCTTTGTTGGAAACTTATACCATAAATACATGCTTGTCAAGATTTAAAAAACAATAGGCATATTAAGTGGAAAAAAATGTAGTGTAACTATTCTAGGATTTCATTAAATATTTTTGTATAAGAGGTAACAGTCCAGTCTAACCTACACACAAGATAATAAATGGATGAGTTGTAATACGTTATGACGAAGGAAATACACTGCAAATAATCCTGCTTCCAATTTGCAGGCCAAATAATCAAGATAATATATTAAAAGCTGTAGGTAATGACTTGTAATAGTATTCTTATAAGCTTAATAATAAATAATATACACACACAAATGCAGAATTTTCTTATACCTGTATATTAAACTTTAAAAAAAAAAAGTAATCTAATGGAATAGTTGAATTTTATATACATGCATGATTTTCTCTTTTTTTTTAATTTTAATAAAACTAAGAAGCCTGACCTAACCTAAATACTGTATGCCGATTATTTCTTGGTGCTGCTTAATATAGCTAAGTTCATGTTGTCAATATAATGTGTTAGTATTATTAGGGGGTTAACAGATTTTTGAAGAGTTTATATATATAAATATATATATGTAAATATATATATATATGGTACCTGAGTCGACCCCAAGCTGTTGTGCCATGTAAGTGTTGGGAGCCCACAGAATGCAAATCTCAATAGAATACATATTTTGCCATTTTCTTCTCTTGACCAACTTCTTTTTGACAAAGCAACAAACTTCTGCATGTCATGAGAGCAGAGTTAAACTACCAGCTGGTTATGCTGAACAACGTTCTGGATGATGTGCTGCTGGCTAGACAAACCAAGTATCTATGACCCCAAAAAAACCCATCTTGGTATAAAACGAAGGAGAAAGATAGAAGAGTAGACAATGACTAGACCTGAAGGAAGAGACATCACTTGTTCTGAGATGAGTGGGAAGCTCCCTAAACCAAAAGCCAGAAATAAAAACCTGGAGAAGAGCCACCTTAACAAGGCTGCCTCAGTGGCTCCGCAAGTCACCGAAGGGAACATTTTCATAAATCTATTATTTAATGTACAATAATGAAATGTCTCATTGTGGTGTTTCCCTTCAGTGGCCTTCCTTTCCTACCCTTCCCTCCTTTTAAAGGATCTTTGGGGTAAGTTTTCAGTGGAGCATATCTGACTGGAGGGTAGCAGACAGGGGAACCCCCTGAGTTGCCAGGGGTACCATCTGGTGGTGGGAGGGGGGGAGGGGAGTAACTACCAGTTGAGTGTGTACATATTTTGTGTCAGGGCTACCAATGTTACCATGCAGTTGTTTGTTTTGGGGCGCTCTCTACCTTTCCGTGCTACTTGTTCTTTTGGCCTGGCTTTATTTATTATTCCCAGACTCCTTGTCTCTGTTGATAGGGCCAGGTTGTGGTTCTCGTCCCTCAGTTGGTACTTTTGACACAAAAGCCCTTGTGGGGTACTTTATGCTTGGAGTCAACCAAGACTAGAAGCTCAGGGAGCCACCAAGACTCCACAAATCCAGCACCAAAAGTGGTATCCCAAAATTATATAAATAAATAATATATAATAAATGTATGTAGGTTGTTCCCAACAGGCCAAGTTGTCTAACAAGCCTAAGTTTCCTGAAATATTACATTTTTCAAACATTTTTCCTATGGAATGATAAAGCTTTGCATTACATTATACATGACTTAAATTTTTTAATTTGATTTAAAACTAACAAATTTTATCAAATCTAATCTAACTTAAACGAGCATAACTAATTAGAAGTTCATGTTCCTAATATCGTATATTAATATTGTTAGGAAAGAACCAATTTTGTAATATTTAAAAATAACAAAAATTGCTCTGCCTGTTAGCCATTTCAGGCCTTGCATACTAGGCCCAGTACTGGTAGTGCAGTTCTAGATATTAGGTATGACATTCTATATATATTAGTATACTAGTATATACTGTATATTTATTTATTTAATCAGCAAAATATATATTTGAGACAGTTAATAAAGAGGCAAGAAATGTTAAATACAGTAGTCTACAGTTTGTGGAGAGTCATGCTTAGAGAGAGAGAGAGAGAGAGAGAGAAAGAGAGAGAAGTTTTTTAACCATACTCTACCTTAAAGTTGTGGCTAGGAGACTGATCATACTCAAATTGGCAAACAGTAGGGGGATGCTAATCTAAAAGAAAGCTGTGACTGTCATAGAATTATGAAACACCTTATATTAAACCAGTTAATGTATTTAAATAATGTTTCAATACCAATCCAGATAACCTTAATGACTACTAAGTTTAAACATTATATATATTTATTTTACATACTAAGATTATATACCAAGATGTTTCATAGAGTTTAATTAAATTTAGCTTTTGACACTTGAACACAGCTTACTTTTAGGGTATGGATTATTTTTATCAAGCAAATCCATAAGGGGGGTAGCAAGGGGTTTGATAGGTGCCTAGCTGGTGCTTAGGATTCCAGCGTGTTTCAACTGGTACCTAGAACTCCAGCTAGTTCTTAGCTAAGGAGGCACATGGGGCTGCTATTGTCATCAAAATCATTACCTGCTGATGATGAGGCAGGAAGTCTGATACGCAAGAGACTAGTTGAAATCAAGTGCATCTTTAGTAATGTTACAGTGATGAATTCAAAAAGACAAATAATGTCTGTATTGACCATTACCAGGAATACACAATACTTGTGCAAAAATATATTTTCAAAACCATAATAAAGTCTCCAATTTCTAGTTGAATGAAATCAATGTCACACAGCCTTCTATGAGGAAATAGGGCACCAGGGTCATACCTACAGAGGACCTACAGTCCTTGGTTGGGGGAGGTCTTGCTGCGGAAGAGGCTCGGTACGACCTTCGTCTGCTTGGGCCATCTGAAACACAGGGGCGGGACATGCAAGGCAAAGGTTTTTCTACCAGGCGGTGCAAAGGTGGGAGAGTAGAGACACGTAGGAAAGAAAGATTGCCATTTACAGGTTACTGTAGCACCTCATGTAATGAATGAGTGCATTTGTATAAATTCTAAAATTGAAGATAGATTAACCGATAACACTGGGAATAATTTAGAAGTCATGTGTTTGCAAGAATAACACTAAGAACTATTTATATTTAAAAAAGTTTGAAAACTTCAAAAAAATTACGATTTAAACAACACTACACTACGCCTGCATCCGCGAAACTTATTAATCATGTTAATATCTGTATTTAGAACTCTTTTAAGTCAAGATTAGAGCATAGGAAACAGGCCTTGGATATATTGGAGTAACCTAGAATTGCAATCCTAAGGCATACACACTGATTCACTCTTTCTTTAAAAACAAACTTGTGTGTTTTGCTGTTGCACAAGAGACTTTTTAAAGAAGAAAATGACTAGCAATTATATAGACTAACTGCTACTACACATTTCTCTAGGTTGCAATATGTATATCTTATAAGCTAAAACTATTAGGGTTTATATGTATATACTGTATGTATGTATATTTTTTATACTTTATACCTCCATGCTAGCTAGGAAAAGCTTGGTTAAAAACTTTAGACAAATCTGTGGTATACTGTACATTCAAAACAACAAATTCATAATAAAATAAGTAATTTATTCTTAGGTTTTAATTATAATTACTAAATTTGCCAATTAATACAAATTAGATTCATCATTTACATTTTCATTTGAATTTTATCATTCCTGTTCCTGAAAATATCTGATTTTATAGTATGACCTTCCAGAATTTTGTCTGCCTATATTTCTCTGTGACTGTGCACTGCCTGGAAGAGATCTGCAACATTCATATCATGCTATAAGCTGGACTAAGACAAAACAGTGAGCTGGCACGCTGTTTGGCGCTCTCCTGCTTGTTTGACCCATGTATCAATAAGCCCAACACTGCCCCCACATTGCAATATTCAATTAGCCTCAAGTTCACCTGAAATAAATATACAATAATAAATACATTCTAATCATTCACAATAAGCTTATTCATAGCCTCAATGCAATTACTGAGCATTCCAATTTTATGGAAGCAGAGAATGCCACACACATTAAATGGCTGTGAAATATAAACATTCATTATTAAAATGACACAAGTGCTATAATTGTTTAATATATACTAATTTACTTACCTTGCAATTACTAGAAGTCATTCAATATACAGTGATACTTGTTGTGTGGCTTCCATTATATAAAAACTTAAGCTTCAAAATTCCAACATAACGATGCAAATACTATTCATGAACAAGATTAAGCAATGAACAAAAAATAAAATGCCTGAATTCTGAATGGATTAATACATTCAGAGAAACATGACACTACCTTTCATAGGGCTTGTGATTGGTGGAGTCCTTCTTGATGAACGGCGGGAGGACCAATCATCGGGGATGAATGGTTCGAGCTTGTCACGTGATGGCGAAGTGATCAAAAGACCCTCCTCTGAGACCACAACACAGAAAACGGTCAACTAACACGAGGCAAGTATAACAGAAAACGAGTTTTGGGTCCATGAGGCAGAAATATGTGGGGGTCTGCAAGTTTCAGCAAAAGGCCTTGTTAATCATGTACTGGGAAAAAGAATCATCAATATTTTGAAAAATTGCAATTTATGCTTTTACATTATACAAATATAGTGCTGGTTTGCAATCCCACAAAATTCTACCTACATTTTGACGGTGAAGAAAACCTTTTAGGACGTACCATGCACACCATGCTACAACTACGGGGAACATACACTTAATCCTTATTTACATTTTATAGTCTACATATCTCTGCTTCCGTGTTTATTTGTATTAAATGGAAAAAAAACAGATATATATTAAACAAACAAAGGAATTTAAGTTTAATACCATCACAAAGACCTATTCAACAAAACAAAATGCCTGTCAACACTGTCAGCAACACAAGTGAAGAAGGGGAAATGGAAAGTGTTTTGAAATCTTGGTAGTTGTTTCTTGTTCACCACATTCAATATCCCACCTGTAGTTCCTGTAGTTCGTTCATAGTGGTGACGTGGCGTTGATTCCTTGGAAGTCTTCCCATCCGTCTTGTCTGATGGTTTTTGTGTCTGAAAAAATGTTGATAAATTGTGGGTCTTTGTACTATTTGCACTGTGTGTGTGTGTGTGTGTGTGTGTGTGTGTAATTACCTAAGTAAAGTTACACGATGAGAGCTATGCTCATGGTGTCCTGTTTTCAGAGCACTTTTGTCATATAATGTTTTGAAACTTCTGATGGCTTTGGTCTCCACCACCTTCTCACTTAACTTGTTCCAACCGTCTACCACTCTGTTTGCAAAAGAAAACTTTCTAATAATTTTTTATCACTTTTTTTCCCTTAGCTTGAATCTGTGTCCTCTTGTTCGTGAAATTGCTGGTTTCACAAATTCCTCTTTGTCCGTTTTATAGATTCTTGTGAGTATTTTGTAAGTGGTGATCATATCACCTCTTTTTCTTCTATCTTCTAGTTTTGGCATGTTTAATGCCTCTAGTCTCTCTTCATAACTGTTGTTTTTCAGTTCCAGAAGTCATTTGTAGCATGCCATTGCACCTTTTCCAGTTTATTTATGTGCTTCTTGAGATTTGGGCACCACACAACTGCTGCATATTCCAATTCTGGTCTCACAAAAGTTATGAACAGTTTTTTTAGTATTTCACCATCCATATAATTAAAAACAAGTCTGAAGATGGAAAGCAACACATATGCTCCTCTGACAATGTTCTTTGAATGTTCCTCTTGCAACAGCTTGTTATCCAAAACCACCCTATCTTTTTATTTTTTATCTCACTCCATCTATGTGTGTACAATTTTCAGAAACATGTTCCCTCTCCCCTTGTTCTTTATTCCCCCCTTTTCTCTAGTGATTTTTGTTGGTTTGCCTTTTTGCATACCCCTATTACCTTGTGGAAAAAAATATATATTTCTTAGTTCCTGCTCTCATTTTAGACATTTTGTCTGTATGAGGTTCAGTTTCAGCTGCTCTGTCTTCCTTTGTAAGATCTTGTCTTAATGACCATAATTTCACCTCCTCATCACTTTGTAATGCAAATCTTTGCAAATGGGGGACCTTTGACGCACCACCAGCTTTCTGTCCTCATTAAGGCCACTAGTCGAGGCCACAATCGAGCCGGTCGGCCGAGCGGACAGCACGCTGGACTTGTGCTCCTGTGGTCCCGTGTTCAATCCCAGGTACCGGCGAGAAACAATGGGCAAAGTTTCTTTCACCCTATGCCCCTGTTACCTAGCAGTAAAATAGGTACCTGGGTGTTAGTCAGCTGTCACGGGTTGCTTCCTGGGGGTGGAGGCCTGGTCGAGGACCAGGCTGCGGGGACACTAAAAACCCCGAAATCATCTCAAGATAACCTCAAGATAGTGTTAGCGGCCCTAGTGTAAATTCAAGTCATTTCCTAACATTCCAGAGTTTTGCACCAGTTTCTGGGTTTGATGCCAGTTCCTTTCTAACCTCCAGTCTAATAAGTGTGCTTTTCTGATTTCTGCCATTTCTGGCTTCCTTTACTGCTTCTTCTATTATTTCCTTATTTCTTCTATTACTTTCTCAATCTGTACTTTAAAAAAAAAAAAAATCCTATTACACTTCCTTTCCTAACTTATTGTATTCACTCGTGTTTAAATTTCCTTGAACTTCTTCAAAAGCTATTTTCAATACTTTGTTTTCTTCCTCCAGGGCTTCGCTTTTAGCTTCCTAGTGATTCTTGCCCTTGCATAATTCTTTCACTAGCCCTTCAAAATCTGATACTTTGCTACTCAGTAATAACAGTACTAATTACAGTAATTAAAGTAATTACAGTAATTAAAGTAATTACAGTACCTAAGTGAAGTTACAGGATGAGAACTAAGCTTGAGGTGTCCCGCCTTCCCAATAATCTCTGGCATGTGACACTTTCAAACTGCTGATGGTTTTGGCATTCCATCACCTTAAATTGTTCCAACCGTCAACAACTCTGTTTACAAAAGAAAACTTGCATGTGTTTCTTGGCACCTTTCTTTTCAAAGCTTGAGTCTTGACTCTTGTTCTAGAAGTTGTGGGTTTTACAAATAACTTTTTGCCAGCTTTGTTGATTTCTTCTGTAATTTTGCATTTGTAATGAATTTGTGAAATAAACAAATAATCCCTCGTGGAAAGGGAAATTTAAGGCATCCCATACAGATTACACTGTTTAATATTATTTTTGACTGCCAATGTATAAATTCAATACAATTCTCTAGTAACTAGAACATTCTTAATATATTCAAGATAAGATATACCATGATAGCAATTTACTCACATGCACAGCAGCAGGTTTTGGCTTGGGCGGTGCAGTACTGGGACGTTCACGTGAGGATTTGCTATGCTTGATTGGGGACGATCTTCGAGAATTTTCAATCTCCTTCTCTGCCTTGCTGATCGGCCTGCTGTACAACAATTATTCATAGAGCATATATAAATACTGTAATAACAATCTACCATATATAAAGATAAACTAAATGAATTCTATAAAAGCCTCATATAATTTCTAATAGCAGGTTTATTCTTCAAAATGAACTTTTGTAGAAATGCAGCAGAAATTGTCAATCACTGGCTGTTGTATATTAAACCAGTAATAAATGCTCCTTAAATATTTGCTATATATATATCCTATGCTTTGTTATCATGGCTCCTTATTTAATGTTTGATTAAGCATAACATTTGTATTTCATGAATTGTTTAAAAAAATTATTTATATTTTCCTCCAATAAATATATATCTCCACTATATACAGTTAAATTAAAACTTGTTTTCCCATAAAATTAAGTCCATATTTCCAGGAATGCATCCTGGACACAAAAATAGAGATTACAGTACTGTATTGGGTTTCTGGTTCACCTTTATGTTTTACCAATATGTATCAGAAAAATATGACAAATAATCTTAGTTTAGGAAGGTTTATGTTTGTCAGCATTAATGACTAACCTTGGGGAAGCCGATGCGAGAGAGAGAGCCTGGAGGGATGATCGACGAGATACCTGCTCCCACAGTTCTGCCTGCTTGCTATAAATTTCTGCCAAGCGTTCAGATGCAGTCTCTACACCCCAACCTCGATGCTGTGGATAAATGAAGAACCAGGTTAGCCGAGCATCTGCAACAAGTATTATAATATGCAATTGTGCAGTAGAATATGTAATGTAATGAAGTAAATGATATTTTGATGAATTTTAAACAATGCTAGTATGTGCTAGTACCTTAGCAATGAATGGCCATAAGTATTATTTAAATGTGTCAAAGCTTACTTCTACAAAATTTAAGTTGAAACAAAATATAAAATATCAACACAGTAAATAGTTTATATTTTGTATAACTGTATATGGCATTATATACAGTACCAGTACAATCAGCAATATCTTATTACATGACAATCAGCCATATCTTATTAAGGATGAAGAAAAATATATTGTCTATATTATTCACCTCTTTGTTTGCAATTTCCTATTACCATCATGGATTCTTTGGCCCCAATAGTACAAACAGCACTACATTATATAGTCTAACTGAGGAAAAATTGCCATTGTATACTAATTACTGTAGTCAGTGTTAACATTTGTGATGTGGATAATAATTATTTGAAAGTACATGCAAGCATTTATACATAAAGGCAAAAACACGCACATTATCACACACTATGACAGGCCTCTTCACGCACGTGAACACACACACACATACACACACAAAATATAGAGTGGTAGACAGTTGTAACAAGTTAGGGGAGAAGGTGGTGGAGGCCAAAAACCGTCAGTAATTTCAAAGCGTTATATGACAAAGAGTACTGGAAAGACGGGACACCACGACCGTAGCTTTCATCTTGTAACTACACTTAGGTAATTACACGACTACCTGCTTCAGGGTATCATTCCATGACAGAAATAACTTAATAATGAAAAATGGCAATTATAATGTCCATAAAGTGGGGAGTAGGAAGGAGCCTTTAAGTTATAGGCCTGTCTCATTAACACTTTCGCGCTCTCCGCAAAGGTCACTCAGCCAACCGAATGTGCGCGCTGCGTTTTTATCGCTTAAGCGTAAAAACAAAAATGTGTATACTCTTTTTACTCTTCTGACCTTAGTTCTCATGCTATGTATTTCATTTTGGTACCAACGTGTTCGCAATAAAATTCTCTAGAAGAACATTAGTAAAATAAGTCACGAAACATATAGGGATACCAGCACCAAATAAATAACTACGTAGATGACTCGCCGTGAGCGCCCATCAGCAACAAAATGTTTTTACTCTTGGGATTGTAATCACCTCCACACTTGTTCTACAGCGTTAATTTTGGTATCAATGGACTCGCAATGAAATTCCCAACACGGTGATATGAATATAAGCGTAGAATAATGATGCAGCCCGCCCGCAAGAGTGTGGGAAGTGGTGAAATTGTTACCCGGTATCGGTGACGGGACGACGCACGGCGCTTTGAAAGTTTATACTTATTTAACTCTCATGACATTAATTTTCTATGTACGTCATTCATTTTTATGTCAATGTGTTCGCAATAGAATGTTCTATGTGCCCATAGGTAAAAAATATCAACAAAGCGTAAGTTAGAATAGCGACAAATATAAGACAACGCTGGAACATATCAGTGAGCGTCAAACACACACGAAATATTTTTACTTTTGTTATGTTTGTCAAGATTATACTTGTTGCACACAGTTATTTTTGGTTGTATATTGATCGGAATAAAATTCCCTAAACAGACATATGCATATAATACATGATATGGGGGAAGAATTACCAGTATAAACGGCTAGTCACCCACCTGCAACCCGTTTGGGACAAAACACCATTTGATCGAAGTTATCCACACCTTTCATGAACTTATTGTACCATGCAGCCTAGTGGTGAGAAAGAGAGCCTCATAGCGCGCAGTTTGAAACAAACCCAAAGTAAATCGGATAAAAATTGAATTTTATACAAATATTTTAAAAGTAGACATAACTTTATGTCCACTATGCGTTTACGTTAGACGAAACCGAACGCGCCGGCGCGTCCAGATAGCGCGAAAGTGTTAACAAGCATTGTTTTCAAGATGCTGAAAGAATCCAGTAAAATGGTGTGTAAAATACTTAAGAGGTTCAATAAGATCCTACATATATAATCTAATAAGTTTCCTTGAAAAATTATTCAAGAAATAGATAGATGGATTTAGTTTATTTGGATTTTAAACATGATTTTTAACAAAGTTATTTATAAAAGCCTAGTTTAGAATTTCAAAATACCTGTACAGTAATAGTTTTTATAATAAAGGAATATTACTGAAAGGGATGGAAACTGTCTTGTCTTAAAAAAATATTAATATATGAATAGTGATAGGAGGTTAATTATCAGAATGGGGGGAAACACTACTACTGTGGGGGTCTATTAAGGACTAATACTGTAGTTATCTTGAGATGATTTCGGGGCTTGGCGTCCCCGCGGCCTGGTCCTCGACCAGGCCTCCTTTTTGTTACACATCCCCAGGAAGCAGCCCATAGCAGCTGTCTAACTCCCAGGTACCTGTTTACTGCTAGGTGAACAGGGCCATCAGGGTGAAAGAAACTCTGCCCCATTTGCTTCTGCCTCCGCCAGGGATCGAACCCGGAACCTTAGGACTACAAATCCCGAGCACTGTCCACTTAGCCGTCAGGCCGTTAGTACCCTAATTATGTTTTTGATTTATGCAATAATTATGCAAATAAGTACATGTACACGACAATAATTATTTTGTGTAGAGTAAGAAACCAAAATGACTAAAATCTTTTAAATAAGCTAGGACTAATTAAGTAAATGGCACAAAAATATGGTTGATGGAATTCAATGTGGATAAGTGCTACATAATAGAAATAAGATAAATAAAAGGACTTGGGTTTAATAACATTGGAGTACAGTACAAATTATCAAGAATCATAAAATTGGAATCTCCTAAAATCTACAATTGCTTAAAAAAAGTTAATTATTCAAAATCTTCAATGACAGAGAAAATATGACATTGACTCAACAATGAATCAACATTAATCATGACTCAGAGGCAAGGAGCATCTCCTTAAGGTTTGGTTGGAACGAACAGCACTTAGCTCTATGGGAGCTACTGATCGGGGTCCTTGCCAGGTATAAGAGCTTCAAGATGAAAAGAAGAAGCTTAAAAAGTAAACTTCAGGAATTCTAGCATTGAAGAATATACTGGGTTGATTCGTGAAATGCAGCAAAGCTACAGAAACTAGAGGGAACTTTGCCAAAAACATAAAAAACATAGCAGCATTACTTGCTGTTATTACTTACTGAGGTTGCAAAGCATTCAAATTTAGAAAAGCAAAAAAAAAAACCAGCATTGAATATAATGAAACGCCATTTTCTGGGTGAGACCTGGAGGCTCCACGGAGATATCTGGCTGATATGAATGTGTTAGACCCTGACATCAGTCAAGCGAATGGAGTTTTGAGGCCTATCTGAGACCACAAGCCACAACCTGACCCCCCTCAGAGAGGCTCGAGGAGCAATGGCCTATAGAAACCCCCTTGTGGTTGGACGCATTTTATGTCTGCCATCGACCAGGTCAGGCACTCAGAAAGAAAGGCGCACCAAAACAAACCCCGAGCCAGTTGTGCAACTGCCAACCCAATGCGACACATGCCTGACTAGGGCCAGGAACACTGACTAGGTAGCGAGCGGCCAGGACCCTGTTTGGCCTCCAAAAACCCCATGCCCAAATGTCAGCCCAAGACATGTTACGAAAGATGGCAGCCAACACAGCAAACTTATGAACATCATGGGCACGAGGATAGACCACAGGCTGGCTGGATTGAATAATCCTGAGGACGACCTTGGAGACCCAAACTCTGGAACAGAGAAGAAAAACTGGGTCAACCCAAAGCTCGTCCCCGGCCACCGAGGCTGTGGTGTGCTGGTAACGGTGAAGAGCCGCAATCAGACACAACACATGATGCACCCCCGGTCGAACCAACCAAGCATCAACAACCCAAGTACCCTTCCAGAAAGAAGCAGTCTCATTCTTCCCCAGAAAACAAGGAGATGGCTGCAAACAAAGAAACCTACCACCAGGACCAAAAGAGCAAAAACCTTTGCGCCGGAGAGCATGAAGCTCCTCAACCCGACCCCCAGAGGCCAACGCCAACAGGAAAAAGAGCCTTTGCAAAACAATCCTGAACCGAAGGGGTCACCACAAACCGAGGAGAAGAGAGAAAAGAGAGCACCCAGTCCAAGGACCAGGATGACTCAGGCGGCGCATGAGCAGGTCGAAGGTGAAACAATGCATGCGAAACGGAGCAGAATTAACATCCACCTTGAACGCTAGCTGACGTGGCTTCGCCAGCACCACACGATGAGGCTACAGTATTCGGCATAAGATGACGGTCCTGAAACAACCACAAAAGGAAGGGCAAGACAACTCGATCCTAAACAGAAGAAAACCTACAGAGGGACAAGAAATAACGGAAGGACCGCCCGGAAACTCATACTGCCACTGAGACGATGCACGCAGTTGGGACACCATCAACAAAGCCACCTCCTCACCATACAAGTGGTGATAGACCCGTGTCAAAGACCACATGCAAAGACTTGAGGAGATCAAACCAGCTACGTAACGGACTGGCCCGATCTGCCGAAAGAGGTGGAGGTACGGGAAGACCCCCGGGTTTGGACATCGAGCAAGCAGCACCTGAAACCAAGGCTGGGCCGGCTGCCAAGGGGCCAACAGGACTACTCTTCCTTCGTAAGTCTCCAAGCAAGCTAGGACTTGGAGCAACAGCAGAACCGAGGGAAAGAGGTACAGGTAACCCCACCTCGCCCAGTCCTGCATGAAGGAATCAACCCAGATGGCCTCGCAGTCGTGCAAGGGTGCCACATATAACGGGAGACGCCGCGACCACGCCGACACGAAGACATCCACCTCCGGGAGCCCGTACGTCTGGCAGAGCCAACTGAATGAGTCGGCATCGACCATCCAATCCATGGATAGGGAAATGATCCGGGACAGGCCGTCCGCCAGGATGATACCCTCCGAACGTGAATGGCCAGAAGAACCAAACTCCGAGAACTCAGCAGACGAGTCACCCAAAGCGACCAGTCCTAAAAAAGCCAAGGACTGCATCAAACCCCCGCAGTTCAGGCAATGAACCACCGAGGAGCAGTCAGAATGGAGTCGGATCTTTTTGGCTTATTGGCACTTCCAGATTTATCCAGAGTTCAGGGACTGGCTTGGTTTTGTTGTGGGGCATCAAGGTTACAGCTTTCGTTGTCTCCCATTCGGGTTGAATCTGGCACCTCACATGTTCACACGCCTTACAAAGGTCATCCTGGCCCGTCTGCGTCTCTTAGGTGTTCGGGTATTGGCCTACCTTGACGAGTGGTTGGTTTAGGCTCCCAGCTGGTCCTGTTGTCTGCTAGCCAGGGATTTGGTTCTTTCTCAGCTCGCCGGGTTCGGGTTCTTGGTGAATTAGAGGAAGTCCCATCTGGTTCCCTCCCAGGTTCGGACATGGCTGGGTCTTGTGTGGGACTCTCGGACCGCATCCTTGTCTCTTCCTCCAGAATCTCTCCTGCGGCTGCCGTCCTGTTTGCGCCTGTTTCTGAGGGGCTCCCGAGTCATCCGGCAGTTGCTCAAGGGTTTGTGTGGGGGCCTGAACTTTGCGATGATGATCTACCTACCGGGTCGAGTTTGGCTTCGTTGGCTGTCCTGGTTCCTTCGGGATGCCCCTTCCGCCTCTGTCGTGATCGCTGGGTTCGACCCCCGGGGGCCTTGCGTCGGCTGCTGCGTCGCCGACTTCCTCTTCGGGTTTTTGGGGGTTCAGTGCCTTGGCGCCTACCCAAGCCCTCGCTCGATGTGTTCACGGACGCGTTATCTCTCGGCTGGGGGGGGGGGGGTGTTTGATGCAGTCCTTGGCTCTTCGGTGCTGGTTACTTCGGGTGACTTGTCTGCTGAGTTCTCGGGGTTTGGCTCTCCTGGCGGTTCACGTGCGAGGAGTGTCCAACGTCTTGGCCAACGGCCTGTCTCGTTTCACTCCCCTGTCCACGGAATGGACGGTCGATGCTGACTCCTTCCATTGGCTCTGCCAGACGTTCAGGCGCCCCAAGGTGGACCTCTTCGCGTCGGCGTGGTCGCGGCGCCTTCTTTTGTATGTGGTGCCCTTCCCCGATTACAGAAGGGCAATCTCTTGCCATGATTCCGGGGTCGATGTCTTTCGGCAGAACTAGTCGCGGTGGGGGTTCCTGTACCTCATTCCCCCGGTTCAGCTGTTGCTCCAGGTCCTGACTCGCTTGGAGACTTACCAGGTAAGAGTAGTCCTCTTGGCCCCGTGGTGGGCAGCCCAGCCGTGGTTTCAGACGCTGCTTGCCCGATGTCCGAACCCGGAGATTTTCCCACGGCTACATCTCTTCCAACAGATTGGACCGGAGCATCACATTGTTGGTTCGGTCTTCTCCTCTAGTCTTCGCGTATGGTGTTTTTGACTCGAGTTTATCATCAACTCTATGGTGATCCGTTGGCTTCCTTCTTAGTGTCCCACCTGCGGGCTTCGTCTCGGCGGCATTATGAAGTTTCCTGGCGGTCCTTCCGGTTCTTTTTGCGTCTTCATCATTGTGCTTCGCTTTCTGTTAAGGTGGTGTTGTCCTTTCTCTCTTGGTTGTTCTTGGATTTTGGTAGCAAAATTTTTACCAGAATAGGGGTTTGTTTTGGGATGCTTACCTTTCTGGGTGCCTGACCCGGTCGATGGCAGACATAGAATGCTTCCAACCACACGGGGGTTTCAATAGGCCATTGCTCCCCATGCCTCTCTGAGGGGGGCCAGGTTCTGGCTCGTGGTCCCCGGTAGGCCCACAGAACTCCATACACATGACTGATGCTAAAGTCTGACATTAGCATATCAGCCTAGTAAGCTCCAGGAAACCTCCGGGTCTCACCCAGAAAATGGCGTTTCATTACATTAAATTCTGGTTTTTTATACTTTTCATAATTTAGCTGAATAAGTGTAAGCTGTAAGCAAAGCATTCAGAATTAATTTACTAGAATCAATCTAAGTCAGATAGCCTGAAGCATTATGGTTCTTTTCTCATCAGTGTGTAGGCCTTTTATTGAGGTTTCATTTAAACAACCTGGAAATTAGGCTAATACAGATGAAACAAATTACTTGTTTAGTTCAAGCTAATCTAAAACAGTAAAGGTTAGACTTACTCATATCAATATTTGCCTCATGTCAATATGTCACCTACTATTTGAATTAGGGCACACTGCATGCTATTTTGTGAGATACCCCAGCAATCAGTGTTTTGCAGACATCAGTGCCCCAAAATCAACAGGTGCCCTCCCCACTGCAATCAGAACTCCCCAGCTACCAGTGCCCCAGCCAACAGAACTCCCCACTACTGGTGCCCCAACCAATATAATTCCCAGTTATCAGTGCCCCAGCCATCAGAACTCCCAGTTATCAGTGTCCCAGTTATCAAAGTCCCACCCATCAGAACTCCAAGTTATCAGTGTTCCAGCCACAAGAACTCCCAGTTATCAGTGTCCTAGGCATCAGAACTCCCAGTTATCAGTGTCCCAGCCATCAGAAGTCCCAGTTATCAGTGTTCCAGCCATCAGAACTCCCAGTTATCAGTGTTGCAGCCAGTAAAAGTCATTGTGTCCCCCTCAGTCATCAGTGACCGCAGTTGCTAGTAACTCCCAGTCACCAGCACCGATGCGGTACTTGCCCCCGACATTACCTGAAGCATTTGGTACTCTACCTATCAGTGCCCCTAGTAATTGGTACCACTTGCAATTTGTGCTATGATCACTTGCCAATATCCAACTATAGGTATCCTCTATTAAGTGGTACATGATCCTTCCCTCTCCTCCAGACCACTCTCACCAGCTGTTGGGAGTGTCCCCCAGTTATTCACCAGCTGTTGGAGTGTCCCCCAGTGTTCCCCAGCTTTTGGAGTGTCCCCAGATATCAATGTTCCCCAGCAGTTCATGATTCCAGTAGTTAGTGATCCATGCAGTCTGTTTATCCTAGCAATCGATCCCCATAATAAAATTTATTCATACACCTGTGCTCAAGTACACTAGATTTCAAATATTACTTTCACATTTGTATGTTTACAGTACAGTACAAAAAAAAATCAAATTCATGTATAAATCTTAATCTATAGGTAACAATCCATTATAAGTAAATATAAACATAACTACTGATATTAAATTTCTAATTGAAGCCAGACAAATACAGGATGAAACTGAAAAGAAAATACTATTAAATAAAGCTGCCATGCAGACTTGTAAGAGGCTAGAGGGCTGCGCCATGCCAACAACTAAACATTGTTTGTATCAGATATGCATTGTCAAACCATGATGAAATTACTTGAAATGGGATACAAAAACTAGTAATACAATTGGAATATTTCAATAAACCATAACAAGCAAACCAAAACAAACAACAGTACTGCAGTATATTCCAGGAAAACGAACGGGAATTCCCATAGCAATGCGAGCTAAACTGATTCTCAAGTCCTATTCTTGTTGCTCTTGCCAGTTCCTTATTGAAGGCCTAATGAAATAATATCAAAGTACTGTACATTCCAGTGACAACCATTCGACTAATACTTCTTGTAAAGTATTCGACAAGTTCTACTAAGCATCAGCTTTGACAATGCAATCGTGCACTGGTGGTCCTTTATAGACAAATTTTCCAGTACGTGTGACTGAATTATTTAAATCTAGTTAGTCTTCACAGTTCCAAATAACTAACAAGGTTGCACTATGTATCAAATTAAAAGAAAAACCTTGACAGATGGCTCAATATAAGGCAGAGACAATTTCTACTAGAGCTTGGAAAGCTGTTTCATATAAAGATAAAGCAATGATTCAATATATTTGCATATTTTTGGCAAATAATTATAGTTTTAAGAAAGAAAAACTGAAACTGAAAAAAATAATTATCTGTAATGATCCCTATTTTCACCTGTAACAATCCCCCAAGTTATCTGCCAAATATTGAACATCGGTAGAGGTTTGATTCGTAAACTTAAGAGGTAGTGAAAAAAACACCAATACTCTTTCTGCTATCACGATAACGCCATAAAAAACTAATATGGTTAAAGGAAAGCAAATAAAATCTGGATATTTGGAAAGGAAACAACTTTAGAGAAAATAGAAAGGGTCAGCCACAAGCCTGCAGGACCCAATCCACACACCTGCACTGTCCGCCACACGTCACCAATATCGTGCCTCGCCTGGGGAGAAAGGAGGGAGCGGCGAGGTTATGCTAATTCCTAAGGTGGCTGGGGAGTGGCTTAATATCCCAATAACGATACAGTATAATAAATTGCAAAACAGGTAAAGAAAATTTTTACTCGTCTCAATAATTAATTTAGAGGAAAAGTTTAGTTTAATTTCATTATAATGTTCCTCAAATGTCATGTATATTTTGTCTAATACAGTATGTATCTTTAATTATTAATATAAAATAATTGCTTTAATTTCTTTTTCTAATTAACAAATATTAAATTTACAAAATTCCCATTCTAATTCTTAATTAATAAACAAATTGTTTAATTTTATCTGGACCTATCTGAAAGAAAAAGTAGATAAAGAAAAAGAAAATTAAAATAATTACTGTATACCTGAATGTTGCACATGTATACAAACTAAAATTGACCAGTACACAAAACAATAAAATACTCATTGAATTCATCTGAAACGTTGATCAAATAAATTAAAGCGTGTCCAAAAAAAAAAGTTCTTAAGTAACCATACAAATAACCTAACTTCTAACTTGTACCCTTCACTTCTTGCTAGAAAAATAATTCAAAAATAAATTTCAGAGCACAACATATCTCCTCGGTGTGGGAACGTACAGTATTAAATAAAACCCTGCATATAATGGAGTCAGCTGTGTAAAGAACCTTGAGGAAGCCATCAAACCAAGAGTCAGTAAAAAAGGAGGTACTGTACAAGGCAATAATCACTTAGCTGACGGTCCTATTGCTACGTTGCTGAGACCAACTACATATCACGTCACCTCTTTCTCCTTCACCAGAAATCAAAAACTTTCATGAATTATTTAAAGAGACCACCAGCACAAGATGAACATTAATATCATGGATTATATTTAAAAATGGAAAATGAATAATCTTAAGTAGTTACTGTATATGTTAGAATAGCAGAGTGACTGTGCTATACTTTAGCAATGTGCATTTCTTCCCATTGAGTAAATACATATGCATTTCACTGAACTTGCTAAATTTTGTATGGTTTTCCAAAATATACAGATAAGTTTATATGATGCCTTTAACTGTAGAAACAAGTCAACATACTGTACTGTATTAAAAGAGATAAAACACTGTAATCTACCACAAATTCGAATTAAGATTATACTTATACTAATTAACTTAGAAAAACTAAATTATTGAAGAAAAGAAATGAGAAGGCTTCAAATAATCAAAGGCTTTTAACAAATTAGTGCCCCTTTTAAGATGGTCTAATATATTTCTTGTATATCCTGAAACTTGAGAATTTCTTCATAGCTAACTTTTACTGCTGTTCTTGCAACAGGTAGTGTTCTGGCCCCACAAATTAAGTTTCAAAATCTGCAATAATTGAAATTTTAGCTCTGTTGAAATATTTCACAAGGATGATTAGAAAATTGGCTTATTGAATAATATTTTATGAGAAAATAATGATGAAACAAAATTAATTTAACACTTTGTATGGCCTGGTACGCAAGCCCCAGCCCAACCCCAAGGTCGGCCTAGCATTTCTCGTGAGTTTGCACCCCGTACTAAAAATGTGTATGCAGTACTCTGTTCAGTTTTCTAACTTCAATTTTTGTACTACATCATTGATTTTGGTATGAAAATGTTTGCAATAGAAGTCTCTAAAGGGATATACTGAATGCATATAAGGTCAAAAAACCCAACGTGCCACACGCAGCAAATCTGAAAATCGGCAGAACATTACCCGTGAACACGCAACCACACTAAAATGTGTATACTGTACTCTTTTTAGTTTTCTAACCTCAATTTTTGTGCTACGTCGTTGATCTTGGTATAAAATTGTTTGTGATAGAACATTCACAATATTAAAAGATATAAAACTTCTTTTTTGTTCATAATCAAAATCCCTCTCTTAATCATATTTAAAAAGTCTGTTACCCTAAACACATGACCACTGTCAACACTGCACAGGAACTGACAATATTTATACAGATCATAAACAGCAAGGCTGAACTTGCAGTAAAAGGACTTCAGTACCGTATAAAAACAAGTTTGGAATGCACCTAGTTTGTGAAAATTTCAATTAAAAGTTAGAAAATTTGTAAACGTTGATATCAAAGTCAGTCACACACACACACAACACTAGCTAAGTGCTATTAAGAAATCAATTTTTCAGCATTCTGTAATCAACAATCTTTACTGCTACAGCATATTATGAAAAGATGAACACATGTTTGCACCAGAGCACAATACTTTAAAAATCTTGCTTCTTTAATCAATTATTCTAATTTAATAACTATGACAAACTGATGCTCATAGTAGTTCCATATTGTACTGGAAATTTTCATCATACAGTACTTTAAAAATCTTGTATTACAATCTTGCATGGTCAATCGTTATGAAATGGTGAATGGTAATTAAAACTAATGAGTGTGAGAGTATGGTCTCTCAAGATTCTCCCACAGCTGACTTGAATGGCTCATTGCAGTGCACAGTGCACAAAGCCTATTGCTTTTACCCCTGAATGGGAAAACTGTAATGTTGGGTGTCCCCAAAATGCCTACATAACAAGGGGCCAGATTCATGAAGCACTTACGCAAGTACTTACGAACGTGTACATCTTTCCTCAATCTTTGACAACTTTGGTTACATTTATTAAACAGTTTACAAGCATGAAAACTTCCCAATCAACTGTTGTTATTGTTATAAACAACCTCCTGGTGCTTTGGAGCTCATTAACTATTTAATAACTGTAAACAAAGCGGCCAAAGATTGAGAAAAGATGTACAGACTCGTGTTTGCATAACTGCTTTGTGAATCTAACCCCAGGAATACTTGTATCATACGCAGGCCGCCATATGTCCAGGCAGAAAGCAAATAAAGGGGAGTTAAGCAATTGAGCCATAGAAAATGAGAGTCTGGGAGTACACACGTTGTAAAGTGCCAAGTGAGGGAAGATAGGGGACGCCAGCGAGGCAAGAAATAAGCTCTGACCTCTGGGGTCAGCCTCAACCGTTGTGATGAACAGTGACGTAGTCATGACGTCACTCTTCTATCCATCATGTAAGGATCAACACCATTGGTTCCAGCACCTGCTTTGCAACACCATAGGTCAGTTTGTAGACCTGGTGTTTGTGCCCAGAGGAAGCGTGCAACCCCTTGCAACGTTATTCTTGTGGGGGACGTTATACGTGGTAGACAAGTGATTCTAATTTATCGGCAAATAGAGTAGAACACACCACCCATCCCTTACCGTCAAGTTAAACTCTGCATTCTGCTCAATATACCAGTGCTCACCCCGAATCGTGACCATGACTATATTGTTTAGAAGCCTTCTAGTGACAAAAGTCTGTGAATCACCAGAGCAAAACAGACAGGTATCAGGTAACCCCTAGTGATAAAATTGAGATTGTCTGTGAGTGACCTCAAGTGAATTATGAAAGTGCATAATGTACTTTGTGTTAACTTATACACAGGCACCTGCATGGTGTAATAATTTAGTCACCAACACCCGCCGCCACTCAGTCAAGAGTGAGTAGCCGCCAGCCGCTCCATCCTCACTATACTACGTGACATCACCGCCCGCCATACCCTTACTCGCGCGCCAGTGCAATCAGGGGTATCTGTGTTTGTTATAGACATACAGCACACCTTGCTGTGTCAAGTACGGTCGTGTCGGGAAAGTCTGTCATCCTTTAGTGTCCTCACGTCAGAACGAGTGAGATCAGTTGTCAGGCTACCTACGAAGTCTTGCATTAATAACCACACATTTAGTTATTATGTAACATAATTATTATGCATGATTATTGACTGTCCCATTGACAGTGCCATTGTTGATTTATTGTGCATGATTATAACCCAAGTATCCTGTTTGGAATTCCTGTGACCCTTTGCACACCGGCATTATAGGTTTGCCGTGTTAGTGATTGGCTGTCAATTGTGTTAAGTTGGTGTTTTTCCACGAGTGGATCAGAATCAATTAGTTAGATGTCAAGAGTCTCCCTAATATGATAATAGCCTTGCTGATGCCAATCTAAAGTAAATCAAGCACCCATTGTATTAGTGGTTAAGTTTGTAAATAAACTACAGTACTGTTAAGCATTAGCATTATGCCGTGTTTCTGTTGAACCACTTCTGAATACTGCCAACTATTACTTAAGCCTTCAGCCCTGGGTGTCTTCAACACCGAGTTGCCTATTACTCACAAAACTATGAATGTGATGAGGACCCTACGAGTCCCTTAAAAGTGTTTCAAGCATTGAGGAGATTCTCACGATCAGTGTGGATCAGGACCAGGTGAGGCTAATCTGAGAGGAGACCATCAAGGACTCTTACTCAACCTTGCTCCCAGGCCCTGTACGCTTGCTCTCGTATTTTCTCTACTTTGCTTTCAAAATGTTAGTACAGTATTCACTTAATTATGAAAAGAATATAACTTTTTACAAGATTTAAATTTGTTCTGTAATAATAAGCAACTTCAATATAAAAGTAAAACTCCCACCCCACATTACAAAACAAGTCACACTGTACATACTAATATGCATTTATTCTCTCTGAGATTTGATACCATAATACAGTGGGATTGACCTTTGATATATCTAAGCTTCTTAGTATTTGAGGCGATTACTTAAGAATTTTTTTTAATCAAGATCAAATGCAAAACCATATTCTCGAACAATACATACCCGATATTGCCCAGCCTGGCGACGAAGCTCAATAACCTCCTTGTACCAATTATTTGGTGACTCACTGGTTCCTGCTGCTGCTGTAGCCTCATCAGTTTTCACCTTATGGAATCTGCCATCCACATATTGGTATTGTGAGAATGGACGGAACTTCTTGCGATACTCAGATTTATAGGCCCTGGGAACAGAACATTGGCAGAAAATTCAGCTATCACATTATACAGTACTTTAATAAATAACTAACAAGATAAAGAATTATAATTTAGAATAATGAAACAAATGCTCAGTTTCTCTATGTATAATTATGCATAATTCTCAATGCATATAATTTTTCCAAGGTTCTGTAATCAAATACTGTAAAAGGAGCAGTGTACAGTAAATAATATTTATCAAATCATCGTAAGTGACCTTAGTCATTTGAACATATGAATTTATCGAATCTTGAACAGTTTTACTAAACTTTTGTGCTTGTATGTGCCACTAATACTTTTAGTTCAGCACACTGGAAAATGTTATTCATTTCAAATACAGTATTAATACAATAAATATAAAGTTAAGCAAAATTAATAAAACATCAGTTTCATTTATTACACATCAAACAAAATTACGGATATTTTAAGATGCTATTAACATAAAGTACCATTAATCTAATGTAAGTTAATGCATACATCAATTCATATAACCATATAAATAAAAAGTAAACACAATTTTCAATGATCACTAGTAATTTAGATTTCTCAGGTTGAAAACACAACAAAGAAGGTACTGCATAGTGCCACAGAGATACTGTGAGTGATAAAGATGCAGCCAATCTAAATTGGGGCCCACTCTCCCTCAAGAAGTGGCCCTCATTCACGGGGTTTGGGGTAGCGTTCTTAAAGAAGCCGTCTCGATCTTCAACTTTCATGTTGCTTATTACGATGTTAAATACAGCCTCATAATTTGAGGATTTTACTAATTTCTTTAAATACCCTCTGTGTATGAACCTTCATTTATAAGGATAAAATCTAATACTAGTGGAGTTTTTACTTTATTTTGCATAAGTGAAGAAATATTTTGGATTGTTCTTGTATGGCTATTGTTTGGATCTCTTGTATGGCTATTGTTTGGATCTCTTGTATGGCTATTGTTTGGATCTCTTGTATGGCTATTGTTTGGATCTCTTGTATGGCTATTGTTTGGATCTCTTGTATGGCTATTGTTTGGATCTCTTGTATGGCTATTGTTTGGATCTCTTGTATGGCTATTGTTTGGATCTCTTGTATGGCTATTGATTGGTTCTCTTCTATGGCTATTGTTTGGATCTCTTGTATGGCTATTGATTGGTTCTCTTCTATGGCTATTGTTTGGATCTCTTGATTAGCTATTGTTTGGATCTTTTATATGGCTTTTTGTTCCAATTTCATTTCTTCAGTCTGGTATGATTGGTTCAGTTTCTGTTCTATTTTTTCGATCTCCCTGTTCACATTATTTTTTTCCTTGGTAGGATAGTCATGTTTGCTTAAGTATTTCAGTTATTTTTGTCCTTGTTCTGCAGCAGTTCTTTCTAAGCTGGTCCTCTTTCTGACCTTCTGCGAAGGAACATGTTTCCAGTAGACTTGATATACTTCAGCAGTCAGTTGCTCTATTTCTTACATGAGAGTTTTGTTACCTCAAGACAGCTTTCCCCATAGAATGTTTGCAAGTTCTGTTTATTTTCCCCCCCAGTCAATCCTCTTATTATTAAAACTGAATTTATTGAATAACACCTTTTGTTTCATAATTTTTTGGACATACAGTATTACTGTACAAGTATTGATGTTAGTTTGCACTTCAATGCACTTGTGATCTGAGTATGTGGTATCTGAGATTTTAATGCCCATGGTTATTTTTTCATTGCTTGTGAAGATCACATCTAAGAGTATTTTAATTCCTAGTTGGCTCTGTTATCTGTTAGTTGAGCAAAACTTTGTCACAGAATATTAGTAAAGTAGTTTTTTGACCTGTGGTTGGTATAGATCAAGAACTAACTATAAATTCATCTAATATCCCCCATCTCACAAGCTGAATTATCATACACAGAATCAAAGAAACACATGGGATGTTAATCTAGTCTACTGGCTAACACAAGCAACCTTTGGGTAGTTTATGAGGATATTTTCCAATACCCTGAATGAAATAAGTTACAAAGTTCAAAGTATCTCACGCTATTTGGGGTAAAGAGCGTTGATAATAGAGAACTCGACTGTAATCCAGGTGTTCTGAAAAGTCTGAAATCTTAAAAGTCATTTGGTTTTCCATTATCAAGAACAAAGTCAACTATTGACCTTTACCCCCGGATGCAATTAAAAGACAGGTGCCTAATTCCTGGGTACCTATTTAAAGTTAGGTGAATAGTGGCATCAGGTGTAGGTTAATGTTCCAAACATTTTTGTATTACATGGTGATCAATTCCGGGATCTTTTGATTGTGAACCAACTGCTAATATGGTATGTACAGAACTAAACTATGCGTACAAACGACAAACACACTACATACCAGTACATAAAATTAGTTTAACTATAATGTTTAAATTTTCATTATAGAGAAAAATTAAAATCTTACCTTTTGTAAAGTTTATCTTCTTCACCTGATCCCAACATTTCACCACCAATAATACGGTCTGCCTCAAGCCCTGCAAAGCAAAATATTGGTCTGTGTGACCATAATTCGGAAGAAAAACTGTATTTGTCCTACCAATTTTTTGGAATACAGGACACTGATAAGGAATTTGGTTGCTATGATAGTTTTGATATGCACAGGTACCAGGGACAGTTAAAGGTCCATTAAATTTTACAACTTTAGGGTAATTATAGTGAGTATAAAAATAAAATGATATTCAGACAAATTTTTAATAGCTAATTTTAGATTTGGATGATCACTAAGTTCACAGGGTATTTGCAAACTCTGTAATATTAATACATTACATGTATATATTTAAGAGCCGTGCACAAGTGAAGAATACAGTATCTGCAAAGGTATTCATGCCAACTTTTGCATATAATTATTTTCAACAAGTCTTCTCTTAGCGTGGATATTTTGTCACTGTTAGTAATATTGTTAATATACACAAGATATGTTGTAATAAATGTACTGCATCTACTCACTATCCCTACATGTCAAAAGGGTAAGTACTGAATAAGATAGGGTTAACCATTCTCTTAACTAAAGGAAAACAGAATCTAAACTGGGCATTTTATTGGCATGCAGGAATATTCTGTTCTGGCACTGTAGGCTATGAGGGAATTTTCTGTGGAAGTCATGTGTTTTAACATGCTTTCCCCATTTTAAACAAAATAATTATAAATGTATTGTCTCAAATACCTGTACCGAACAGCACAGTGCAGTATATGATAGTAAAAAAAAATAAAAAAAATAAAGTACATTTGCTAAAACAATGAATAAAAATCCATCTCAAGTTAAAAATTTAATTGCTGTAAGTCGAATGAATAACACGTATCCACAACCAACATGACTTCTACAACTACTGCATCAGTTCACAGCATCAGAACAGGGTTGAAAAGTATTTAAATAGTCTTGGCAGATGGCAAGTATGTTGGGAAATATCACTATTATAACCCTAGAGTGTGTGTAATCATGCACTACTTTTATGTACAGTTGTACAAGTGCTTCACAGACCACCACCAAAGCATTTCTGCTTCTTGATGTGACAATGTGTGCTGTATATATTCTTACTTGTTCCAGGGTGGGATGGCTGGTATAAGTGGACGGAGCACCTCTCTACCAACTTTCACAATGGGCTTGTTTACATTACAGTTTTTTAAACTTATTTCTAATTAACAGCTTATAATAACTACTACTGTATCTATATGAGCAGCCTTCCTTCTGTACTGGACCCCTCACTGGGTCCCCCTTAGCTAAAGGAACCATTTCATTGGAGCTCTGCTAGTAACAGTCAGACCTCTGATGACTTTCAAAAGCTTATCAAATGCACATGCCCAGAATCTGGTGTTCTCATAGAGACAAGGGAAGCATAGGGACCATTGATCAACTTACATAAAAGCAAACCGTACAGAAAATTAAAACGTCACTAAACAATTTGTAAACATGTCGACTAATAGCTGGCCAAACTCCAGCAATCACCTCCAGATAGAAGTGCATGTCACAGAGGGGTTTCCCTGCTAGCTGCACCTTCGCATTCAAGCCTGGTTCATTCTAGTACTGTACTGTACTGTACTATGCATTACTGCCTCTGCTGAAGATAGACATTACTTGAGCTAAGTGGTTTTTTGCGTTCCTGGAATGACTTTTCCTTTTGTTATCATAATTATTTACAATTTCATGATTGTGTTTGTGCTAGTGTACAAGGGATGAAGACCTGAGCTGCCATCTAGTGGTGATTGTGGGAGGTTGAAGCACTGGTTGTTCCCCCGACTTCAACTATCTTTTGGCATGTTTTTAAATTGTTTCATTCATCATCTCTATTAGCATTTGATTGTTTAGGTGTCTTTTACCTTCCAGTACTGTTTGGTCTGCTATAGGTTGATTTATGACCTTTGAACGTTTTTTTTTTTTGCCTCTGTAAAAACACCAGAATCTGGCCCTATATGTTCAGGTCAGAGGCCATATGGTCTTCAAAAGTCAGAAGCCAGATTGCTACCATAAGCTCTAATAAAACCGTGCTTTTTTGTATGGAAACCGACTTAGGGTTCGGCACAGAAAGTGGCACTTCATTACATTCAACGTTCTATTATTTTATATTAAGATTCTCCATTTATATACCTAAAAAGCTTTCCTTTATTTCTCCTAACACTAACTCTACTTAATGTGCATATAACTAACCAACAGCATGACATTACAATTCATCTAAATGTACTAAAAAACTTATGAGTCTGTTGCATGTGTTGAGGTTCAATGCATTTACTTAATAATTATCTTTTTAGTTCCAATGCTTTCTATTATACTGTATGAAATTTGGTTACTGTACTATTATAATCAATTTAATTTTGAATAAACATTACTTGGCAAAAATTTGTTTCCTGTGATGCAAATGCAAATGTTATCATAGTTAACTGATGATTTCTATTTCTCTGATTACTTAAAGAAGTTCATTAACTATTATTAGGTTTAGAAAAGATGTGCACTTCCAGTTTTCTATAACAATATTTGTGTTATTAACTTAAAATGATTTCATCCAGCAGTCTCAACATTACCCTACTCCCAAAAAATACACATCGTTGAGATTTGGTAACTTGAATGTCATTACTGTATTATAATTTATTTTTAGAAAGTTACCAGTAAACAGCAGTCTTGAAACACATTGGGAGTAAAATCCTCTATGCCATTTTGTCTAGTAAAAACAAATACTGTAAGTGAAAGTGACAGAGGCAAGGAAATGGGAGTATGATGAGAGTAAAAGATATGTAAAAAGATTAGAAAACAGAAAGTACTGTAACTTAAAAGATACCAGTAGCAAGAAAAATTAAGAAAATTGCTGTAGTCATAAAACAGGAAGCCCTTTTGGAAATACAGTAAATAAAAGCAGTGGAGCAGGGAGAATGGTGGAAGAGTAAATGGATAATTAAAGATCAACATAAGAGAATGTTAAATGGTGAAAATTGGAAAATCCTAACGTGTTTAAGTACCAGTGATGAAAGAGGTGCTAATGTGAACACAACTGGATTTGACGGGTGTGAGAAAAATGCATGAGGCCGGCCAGTATGCCAGCTGATATATCTGTGAAAGCAGTAAGTGTATCAAAGAGGAAGCTGATATGTGAGAAAGATGCAGTAGCTGAGGTACATGAAGAAATGATTAAATATACTGCAGTGAAGAAAAATGAGTGACGTGGATGTAGAAAATTTGCAAGAAGGCATGAGATAGTGATACTGTACCATATGACTGGAAAAAAAAAAGTAGTGACTGTACTACTGCATAAAAATAAAGAGGAACGTAGTGTCAAAAATAATGAGGCATTATTTTATTAATTATAGTACAAACTGTATGGCAAGAGACTGATGAAGAATACATTACAAAAAATTACCACAAAACTTTATCAATGATGAACATGGAGGGTTCTGTGGTGTAAGGTGTGTAAATCATAAATTTGCAGAGACAGAAATCACAAGACCTTCGAGAAAGCTTGTAATGCATTTATGACCTTGGAAAAAGTATAAAAGAAAATTAATAGACAACACTTTAGAGTGACGACCATATATGAAGTTGGTCGAATTCTGTTAAATTCGATCAAATCTTTTATGGATGATGGTAAACTGGTGAAGAATGTATTTATCTGAATATAAGGGTAAGAAGAGGAGAGAAGAGGAAAGTTGGGAAGAAGATGGGCAGAAAATGTATGTGTATAATTACCTAAGTATAGTTACAGGACACCACCATACCACGCTTGTGATGTCCTGCCTTCCCAGCACTCTGTCATACAGTATAATGCTTTGAAACCACTGACGTTTTTGGTCTCCACCATTTTCTCACTCTACTTCTTCCAACCATCTACCACTATTTTTGCAAAAATAAAACTTCCTAGTATTTTTTCAACACTTTTGTTTCCTTAGCTTGAATCTATGACCTCTTGTTCTTGAGGTTGCCAGTTTCAGAAATTCCTCTTTGTTGATTTGGTCGGTTCCTCCTTTTATTTTGTAAGTAGTGATCAAATCACCTCTTTTTCTCTCAGTTTTGGCATATTTAACCTCTATCCATTCTTCATAACTCTTGTTTTTCAGATCTGGAAGCCATTTTGTAGCATGCCTTTGCATCTTTTCCAGTTTAATAATGTGCTTCTTCAGATAAGAGTACCATACAACTGTTGGATATTCCAATTTTGCTCTTACAAGTCATGAACAGTTTCCTTAGTATTTCACCTTCCATGTAATTAAAAGCGATTCTTAAGTTGGAAAGCGCAGCATATGATCCTCACACAATGTCCGTTGTGTGTGTTCCTCTGGTGACAGTCTACTATCCAAAACCACCCTTAGATCTCTTTCTTTGTTAGAGTTCTTCAAGTCCTTTCCAAATAATTTATAGGTTGTGTGGGGTCTATTTTCTACTATTTCACATTTCATAACATAGCATTTATTCACAATGAATTCCATTTGCCACATAGTGCTCCTAGCACTTATTTTATCTACGTCAATTTGAAGGAGATGGCAACCATCAAGGTTTTCTATCTTCCTTAGTAGCTACAGGTCATTGATAATGATACAGGTCTATAATTTAGAGGGTCTTTTCTGCAACCATTATTGAAGAGAGTGAACCATGTTTGTGTTTTTCCATATACCTGTATCTGCTAAGTTTCCTATGCACAAAGATGTTTGGAACATAAAATGAAGTGGAATGCTCAGTTCAGTTGCACACACAACTGTGTTTGGAACTGAGCTCAGTTCCACACATCTGTGTGTAATTACCTAAGTGTAGTTACAGGATGAGAGCTACGCTCGTGGTGTCCCGTCTTCCCAGCATTCTTTGTCATATAACGCTTTGAAACTACTGATGGTCTTGGCCTCCACCACCTTCTCATCTAACTTGTTCCAACCGTCTACCACTCTATTTGCGAAAGTGAAATTTCTTATATTTTTTTCGCATCTGTGTTTAGTTAGTTTAAATCTATGACCTCTTGTTCTTAAAGTTCCAGGTCTCAGGAAATCTTCCCTATCGATTTTATCAATTCCTGTTACTATTTTGTATGTAGTGATCATATCACCTCTTTTTCTTCTGTCTTCTAGTTTTGTCATATTTAATGCCTCTAACTTCTCCTCATAGTTTTTGCCCTTCAGTTCTGGGAGCCACTTAGTAGCATGTCTTTGCACCTTTTCCAGTTTGTTGATGTGCTTCTTAAGATATGGGCACCACACAACCGCTGCATATTCTAGCTTTGGCCTAACAAAAGTCGTGAACAATTTTTTTAGTATATCGCCATGTATTTAAAAGCAATTCTGAAGTTAGAAAGCGTAGCATAGGCTCCTTGCACAATATTCTTTATGTGGTCCTCAGGTGATAGTTTTCTATCTAGAACCACCCCTAGATCTCTTTCTTTATCAGAATTCTTTAAAGATTTCTCACATAATATATAGGTTAAGTGTTTGTTTTTTTTGTGTGTGTGTGTGTGTGGAAGCAGGGATTATGTTGAGTAAGGGACAAAAGTGAATTGAAGCAACTTTAGGAGGGGGTAAATATACAGTATTTGTTTGTACTGTCTATGGCAATTTATGAGAAGCACAAGGCCTAGTGTGTTAAGAAGTGGTGGGATGCTGCTATGGATGACTGCTGAAATGCATTGTTACTCATTATGCTACATATGTATCTTGTAGTAAGAATGACACATTGAATAAGCAAATGATATTTTTCTTTTTTAATATCCATAAACTTTTCTATAAATGATTCAGTTTTTCTTAGGGCTGATTCCTCGCCACCCATGAAAGTGCGACACAGGATAATGATAAATGAACTAATGAATGCCTATTAATAAAATAAAATAGAATCCTATTTTCTAACTTGCATAACTTCTTTTCTAAAAGCAAAACTGGAAGCACAAAAAAAAATTTATTCTGATGACAAAATTTTCTTAACATATTGATCTAGTCAATTCTATTTTGACTAAACTTACAACCAAATTTATATTACTGAAATTTTAAACTTCTATTACGTTTGCACTGGAACTTCAATAGCAAGACATTTCAAATAAAGCAAATAAAATGTAATACTGAACATAGTTTCCTTGTGTTTTAAGAACAAATGAGAAAATTTAACACACGATGAACAACACTTGGGTGGAAATAAACGAAAGTTACAGAAAATAAAAGGTCGTCATATCCTCTACACTATCTACCCTCCTGGCATTGATAAACCATTCAATCTTAGTATATTTTAGCATCCTTCTTAAAATACCACATTAAAAAAAGGAGCTGTTAAAGAATCGAGAACAATTTTCTATATTTAAAATTAATTTGTTGGCCAAAATGCTATGTGCACTGAGCTTTATTATAAAACAATATACTGTACTAAGATTTGTCAAAAAATTTCCCATATTTCATATCTATGTAATTATTTTGTCAACAAGTTTATTGTTATTATTTTTACTATTATTAATTGTTATTCCAGTGTATGAAGAGAAACTTCTAATATTCAATTGCTAAAACTTGCTTAAAGAATAATATTATAAATAAACATCTTGAATAATATTCATCTTAAAACCCCTCTGGATCAACTTGCTTTTAAATAAAAATACAGAACAGAATTTTTTTTATATAATACAGAATACATGTACAGAATACTGTACACGTATTTATTTTTAGATTTATGACATTTCTTTTAGACAGATATGAAGAAGAAAGATATGGTGTAGTTTGTTAGAACTATATGTTCTATGTTAGAACATAGAAAGATATCATATCATTCTAACACATGTTAGAAAGATATTACACACACTTAGGTATATAGTGTGTAGCATTAACCCTCAAGTGCACTTTATCCCTCAAACTGTTCCCAGTGTCATAACAATGTGAGCACTGCTCTTGGCATCATACTGAGTTTTTGTCTAGTCTGACATGTTCGTGATAATCTATCTCCATAATACTGTACAGGCATGTATTATCGTCATCAATACTGTATAGTACTGTATTCTATTATAATTCCTGTTGTCAGGGAAGCTGTACTTAAGCTTATCGAGGTTCCCCCTAGGTTAAATATAGACCTTTGTCAGGATGCAACTCACAACAATTGCCCAACTTCTGGATATCTATTTTACTAGGTAAACAGAGGCATCAGTTGAAAAGAAACATGCCCAACCATTTCTGTCCTGCTCATGGGTTGATCATCTCCACTGTGAGCCAAGGATGTAGATCCCTGTGCTATAGAACCCATATATATTATAAATAAAAATAAGACAGACATCTGCCAAAAAGATTCAAAGATGTCTGCAGTGGCAAACTATGTTGTTGTCGAGTCAAGGCTGACAAAGGAACGAGGCTGTATGTGCCCTGTCAGATTGGTTTTCTGGAATAGGTCAGCCGGTGTTTCCTGCCACTAGTTGTTTGTTAATACAGTATTATGAAGTGAATTATTATTTATTATCATGGTGAAATGATGTACACGACACACTCGCCAATGTTTGACTGTCGGTCTTGGACAAGAATCTACCAAGCAATTTGGCTGAGTTTGAGGGGTTTGCACGTAAGGATTCCATGTTATAAGGTTTGACAGAAAAGTGACAAAACTAACTGAAAAGCTGAAAGAACAAGAGCATACACAACTAACGCTTAAGATTCTAATATAAAGACAAGACATAGTCTTTGAGCAAGTTATGTCTTCAAAAATTTGCAAGCTGCTCTTCTGCTGCAGGTTGATGAACTTCTGAACAGTAACCTAATTCAGAAATGTCAGAAGGATATAGACAACTTGAATAAACAGATGAAAGAAGTTAATAGAATAACAAAAAGAGTCAAACTGAAATGGTACAAACCTTTGCTTGAGTTGAGAAATAAAAAGAATTATCAACAGTTAAGGAGGCTATGGATCTAAGCTATATAGTGGATATTTGAGGTGATATATGTAAGGGAATTGCCTCACACCTGAAACTAGCTCAAAGAATAATTATTTGTTGTAAGTCCATAATAGGTTTTGCCCCATAGAAAGAAAGACAGCAAAGAGAATATATTGTACAGGAAAAAAGGAAACTAAGAGTATAGCAAAAGTTGTGGGTGCAGACGAAAGCCTCAATATAAGGGGGGACTATATTTGACTATAAAAGAACTGGCATGTATGAGAAGGGATGGGTCATTCCCTCAAAGTGATACTAACCCTGACACTAAACTGGTTGAAGACAGGCAGGTAAGCTGTGGTTCACAAGAAGATCAACTGGGTTTTCAGATCCTTAGGAATAAATGAACACAAAACCACTACACAACAATGATAAGAAAGAATTACAAGAACTTTAAGATAGGGGGTAGTAAACAAACAGTCCATCTAATTACCCAAAGCTACTCAAATCTACTCAAAGATGCCCAAAGCTTCCTAGTATTACATAAGTAATGAAGAAATATGATTTACAATATTTACTCACTATAATGTTGGTGCTGAAAGTAGAACATGTAAAAACATATTTTTACTCTGAAATAATAAGTTTATAATGAAATTAGACAAAATTGAGTGGCACAAAAGGCCATAGGAAGTTGATAGTCCAAGCGACAATGTTGTGGAGCGATTTATCCAAGATATATTGTTGCCTACAGGTTATATTAAGTTAGGTTTGGATAGGTTAGGTTTAGTTTGGTTTTGTTAGGTTAGGTTTGGGTAGGTAGGTTAGGTTATGTAGGTACAGGAGGCTGATATGCCAGCAAACACTCTCCAAGAAACACTGTGTGTTGGATAAGTCGCTCCACAACATTGTCGCTTGAACTTTTGACTTGCTTTGGCATCACCAGCAGCTTATTTTCGTCTAATTTCATTATGAAATGATACTTTTTCAGAGTAAAAATATGTTTTTACATGTTCTACTTTCAGCACCAACATTTTAATAAGTAAATATATCATATTTCTTCATCACTAACGTAATGTTAGGAAGCTTTGGGTAGCTTGATAGGAAGCTTTAAGTAGCTTTGGGTAATTAGATGGACCCGTAAACAAATGTAAGATGAACTCCAACCTATTCTATATGTTTATAGAATAAACTGCACGTAAAGCATAAAATTCTGTTATTTAGAGTGAAAAACAGTTTACTGGCAATAGAGAGGGGACGTGTGTGAGGCACCAAATACAAATTTTAAAAGCACATTCGTACAAGGCTTCAACAAATCCCACAAAAGTGGTTATTCTAGAAATTGGCACACATAGGATAAGTTGCAGCAAGGCTACTGGTTTGGATGGAAAATGTTCTAGCTGGAAGATGCAAGCAGTGATTAAGCAGTGACAAAATCTGACTGGAGGGCTGTGACTAGACGAGCACTGCAGGGCTCTGTACTAGTGCCAATGATGTTCCTTGTATACAGTACTGTATATTAATGATCTCCCTGCAGGTTTACATCCATTGCAGGATGAGTTGACCCATCCCTTCCCTGCAGGAAGTTATATGTATAGTTTTCCAGATGATGTTAAGATACTGGACAGGATAAGCATGCCAAATGACTGCCATGCCGTTCAGCCCAATCAGACAAAATTGGTACCGGGAGGTGTAAATGGCCGATAGAATTTAATGTGGACAAATGGCACATGATAGTTTGAACAAACTAGGACCAGACCATGTTGGGCTTACACAGCATGTGCAAACACACCACATAACTTAGTACAGTGTGTACAAGAATGATATAGTGGTGATGACAGAGTAAGCTGTCTCCTAAGCACCACATTACTGTACAGAGGAACCAATGCAATGCTAGCCAAATTCAAAATAGTTTTCCAATACTGCACATGAATCAGAACATGCTTATTAGGATGTTCTTGTGTGGACCAAGTTAAAAAAAATATATATGCAACAGTGATTTGATGTCTATACTGTATTTCAAAAAACATATAACATTGCAAAGTTATAATATGTTTAATGACATGCTGCAAAATATATCCTGGATCTAAGAAATGTGATCTATTTGATGAGAAAAGAAGTAATCATGCCAACACTGGAACATAATGGCCATGAGGGCAAGATGATCACCATGTGTAAGATTGTGGTGGGAAAGTCAGACTTTCATTGATAAGTGAACTTTTTTTGTTTTGCTTTTTTCAACCTGCAGCACCTTGAACAAGAGGATACAGGGACAAATTAATGAAACATAAGTGCAATAAAAATATACGATGGTTTTCATTTGGAAACAAAGTGGTAGCTACAAGGAATAACTTACAAGAGCTGTGTATGCAATCCACATTGGCAGCCTCTAAACCTTATATGACAAAGAATGTCAGGAAGATAGGACACCACAAACTTAGTTCTTATCCTGTAACTTCAATACAGTAATTACAATTAGGTAATTACACACATCATAATTTTGTAAGTGGTTATCATATCACCTCATTTATTGTCTTCTAAATTTGGTATGTGAGTGAGATAGAAGGGGAGGGGGAGAGGGAGGGAGGGAGTGGGGAAAAGAGGGAGGGAGGGAGGGAGGGAGAGTGTGTGTGAGTGAGTGAGTGAGTGAGTGAGTGAGTGAGTGTGCAGCACCATCTTAACATATGGGTACACTGGGCAGTTACCGGGGCACCAGTGCATTGCTTTATCCAGGGGTCTACAATGCTGTTAAGATGGCCCTGAGTGTGTGTGTATTTTCTGGGTGTGCGTTATGTTTATGTGTGTTTTGTGTATGTATGTGTGTATGTTGTTACACAAGTATAACAACACTAAGGTAATTACATGTACACATACACATACAGTACCAAAATTGAAAGACCTAAAAAGGGGCAAATACGATCAATCCAACAAAATAATGATGGAAATTGATAAAACTGAGGAGGAATGCTTGAAACCCACAACATCGAGAACAAGAAGACATGGGTACAAATTACAAAAACATGGTTGGCACAAAAACATACAATAAAATGCTTTGCAAATAAATTAATAGATGTAATAAATTACAAGAGTAGATAGTGTGTGCCAATACCATTGTTAGTTTCAAAACACTTATATGGTAAAGGATACTCTATGAGACTGACGGGACACCACAAAATTAAGCTCTTTTCATGTCAGTACAATTTGATACTGTATTACACTGACACGCACATAGCCAAAGATAAGATAAAGATTCTCACAGAAAAACTAACCCAAACCTCAAATAAGAAACGAGCCCCAAGTAGGGAGCAACTAACCAGTGAAGGGATCTGCTTTTGGTACGATCACAGTTGTGAACATTATGAAGAAAGACCTATATGCAAAAAAAGCATTGTAGGTGGCACAGAAGCCACCCAGTTAACAGCGCCTAACTAATGCCTCCTACTGGACTGATGGTCCCGGTTACAGTTCTTTCGGTAGAAGGGAAATTTGACCAACTCGGTCCCCATCTTTACATTATGTGATTTTGATTTACTTTAGTAAATCAAAATCAAATTTCAAATACAGTAATACAATAATACAAAATTAATATAACGAAACCAGGAAAAAATATAATACGTTGAATAATTCAGTTTCCCTTCAAGAAGACTAGCATTTCAAAATAGCTATCACTGAACTTTGATCTCTTCGACTTTCAGGCATCTTTTTCCAAAGATAAGAGCCTCTCCACAGTGGCACTAGAGGGGATAGGTGTATTGAATTTGATGATCAAAATCCTTCAATGGAACAAGCCATTTTTTACGAAGAGTTTCCATTACACAGGCCTCTCTCTTGCTACAAAACTCATTAACTAACTTGGTCCTGGTTTACATCATAATCTCCCCACCCTTGTAAGAAACTCAAAGATTGTTCACAACTGACACTGGTTTAAAATAATTATTTGGTGCATAATTTATTCCTAGATCAAAATGGAAATACAGTACTGCGCAACATTTTGTATTTGTAAATAATAGTTTTGAAAATAAAAAAAAAGGACTGATGAACGTCAGATCGCCCAAAATTGTTTTTAAATCAACCACATGCCCCCAATTTGGTCCTGCCTGGAAAATAACACTTTCCCTGTCACGGTCCTCATAACGGACAGAGTTCCAGGAAATCCGTCGTTTAGTAACTCGGTCTTACCCACCTTTAATAATATTTCTTCTGACATTATCATTTCTCATCTTTGATGAGAAAATCTAACTCTTCTATCCTGTCCTCCTTTTAAGGTTTTCATTTTATCTATACCTATGTAGTATTGAAATTTGTCACCAGTGAACAATATATATTGTTTTCAGCTACCCAGTGGAAGACTTTATTGATATCTTATAAATTTTGCATTCCACATGGGTAATTTTTATATTTATTCGGGTGTTATCTGCTAAGGATGACCCAAAACTGTAGGGTGCGTTAATTTTACGACTTCTTTAAGAATGAGAGCTTTGTACCATACTCAAGCTAGATTTTGCTTGATTTACTGCCACTGTCTGCAATCTGCAAGTTATATTCTGTAATTGAAAATCCACATTTCTATTTTACCTGTTATTCTTTTAGATCACATTTTTCATATACTTTTGCAAAGTTTGTGTACAGAATGTCTGCATTTTGGCTGCAGATATATTATACACACACTACAAAAACATTTGATAAATTTGACCAAAGAATGAAAGAGGGGCAAATGGAGTTTTAAATAAACAAATGGCAATACTCTGACAGAATTAAACATTGAAACAGACCTTGAAGCAACTGACATAAACACAAAGTTGAGAGTAAACCATATTTGCAAATAAGGTTGTACGAGTTTTCAGAACTAGGAATTGAGAAATTAAAAACAAGAGAAACGATATAAGTCTACTCTAAACAAGGCGTTTATCAGCATTGCTGTCAGCGCTTTATTGTGTGTATTCAGAACCACATAAGTACCAAAGAGTGTATGTGATGACAAATATAAAGGAGTGATCTCTTCAGTATTATCGTGAAAAGACTGAGGCAGAGGGCCACCTCTAAGGTCTCTCTCTCTCTCTCTCTCTCTCTCTCTCTCTCTCTCTCTCACTTTTGTACCCTACGATGGTGTTGGCTAAAGAACACTGAAAAGGGACTATGATATCGACTATGATACTGTAGTGTTATATGGATGGGACAAAAACATAGCTTTATCATGAGCAAAATGCTCTAGCTCTGTCATAAGCATAATGCCCTATAATGAGCATAATGCTCTATCATGAGATTAATGCTCTATCATACAGCACGATGTATAGTCGAACATACATTATGCATTTTCTACTTTATATTTGTGAAAACATATTTAATTGTAAACTGTCTTATAATACTGTATGCAGAATCTATAGCCTATATACACAAAATTTGTTTGTACTTCATAAAGGTAGTAATTGTAAAATTTTTATCTTATAAATAATAATTTAAACTAATTTTCTCTTTAGCTACTGGTAATCCTATGAAGGAAGTTTAAAGTTGCTATTAAGACATTGAGCAAGTTGATCCAGGGAGTCTAGCTGTCTTTTTGACCCCCTCCCCCCCTCTCCACAACAGCCAGTGTTCATGTATGCAAAAAAGATGTTTTGTGTGTGCATGTGCCCATGTGTACCTTTGGAGTGTCGCCATGCTACTCCGTCAGAAGGTGTGCGGCGGTGCCCCGGGTGCCAGGCCGGAGTTGTTCCCGCAGCGTCCGTGCGTGTTGGTGCCTGATCGTGCTTTCCCTCCTGGTTGCCGCCACCACCCTGCTGCTGCTGCTGCTGAGTGCTGCCGGCTGCCTCAGGACCACCAGCTGCCCCTTCTCCTACCTCCGGCCCAGATCCTCCACCGTGAATGCGACCCATCGACTTGGACTTACGCGGCGTACGTGGCAGCTGGTGCTCGGCGGCAGGCTGCGGGTCACTGGCGGGTACGGCACCTCCTCCTGCGCCTCCGGACGCTCCTCCGGCTACACCGTTGGCGTTCACCTGATTCTTGGTTGACTGCGGCGGCTGTGAAAGAAACGGTATCATAAATACATGCTTGTATTTTATGTAGAAGGCCTAAGGCCGCATTATGAAAATAGAGGTAACTCAGAACTGGTCACAGGTAATTGTTCCATCTGACATTAGTAATTAGCTTATCTTTTCATTTTTTTCTCGGTGGCTTTTGTATAAACAATTAATTAAATTTACAAATACAAATACTGTACAACCTAAAAAGCTACAGAAGCATCACTTCTAAAGCATAAAGCATAATATTTGCTGTGAAAACTACTTGCCCCTCCATTCAAGCCACCAAGTGGGATATAATTCCAACTACCAAAAAGCCAATACCAAATATAAGGTGTGAAAATATGACTGATCCTACAACATGATTGATCTTAAATGAGAAATGATATGTATTAACCCAATTCCCAACAGCTTTTGACTGTCAATCGAGAGCTATTAAAATTGGGTTAAGGGTCAGAAGACTTCCAATTCTTTTGTACAGTCAGTGTTACCTAGCAGTACTGTACTTATCACGCCAAGGGGCATGGAGCCATGGCTGTCCGGGATGTCACTACAATTAGATACTGTATTATCTAATAATATATATATATATATATATATATATATATATATATATATATAGATATATATATATATATTATATTAATTTCAGAGTCAGAATGTACATCACCTTAACTGAATACTCTATGACAAACTCTTGATAATATGGTATAAATGTAAGCACTGGAATGCCAAAATATGAACTATAGCATAAAACTGAATGCTAAGAACTGAACTTATCAGGCAAAATATATATTGATATATTAAACTGAATAAAATGCAAGTAATTTATTGAAAACGTTAGAACCTAAATATAATCTACATGACTAACCCTAAACTTATTTAAACAATTAAAATCAAGGTGTCTGGGAATAATCAGAATGCAAATTCAAGTCACTTATCTAAGCAAATATTTATTTTACTATATTATTTACTATATATTTATTTACTATATATAGTAAATAAAACATGAGAATAATCAAACTAATGTAAGTAAAAGCTATTCAATAAAATATTGTATGTACATAAATGTCAAAATAAAAACAAAGATGTAAGCTAAAATACAGAGATGTAATCATATGTTGTCTATTAAAATTGATAGTGTATTGTATGAATTTATTTATTGGATTGGTCATTTTTGTATACTGTATCCTTTAAACATTGCCCGACTTACAAAGAAAGGGGAGGCATTTCCCCCGGAGAACATGGAAGAACAGCTTACTGTAAAGAATACTAAAAATGTGGACCAAAAATATTCGCTGCATCCCCCTGTCTTTCCCAAAATCTTCCATACTCCCTAGCAGTACAGAAAAACTCTTACCACCATACTTGCAAGATGTGTAGTCGCTAGCTTCACAGAGGAGGGGTTGGGGGGGGGGGGAGTACATCACATGAATTTACCACAAAACTAAAATATTTATATTCATTTCTTGTTAATAAACTACTTCCACTTAGCCCTGCTCATTGCAATTCTGTAATCGTAATTCATGCACTGTAATGCTTTACATGTATTTGAATAATAAATATAGAGTGGCTTTGGCCATGTTACATATTTCCCTTAAATTTTATGTAAATAAGATAATTTATGCACTTTACTTTGTGCTTGGTAAACGTTAAGGTTCCTGTAATAATTATAAATTATGGAGGCCTACATCCGACAGTCTTGTAGCATTCCATTGTATATATTTATACCAATCATAGATATTAAATTGTAAAAAATCTATGATGTAAGAAAACATAAAAAACAAACCAGTAATGTGACATTGATGAAGCCTTGGTATGCTGATGTCCTTTATACATCTGCATTTCTTAAGCTACAAGTCTAAATAGGTTTGGTGTATACAATATTTGTGTCCATGTATGTTATATACAATGAGTGTGTGTGTGTGCATGTGTATGTGAAAACAGATGACCACGAAAGAAAATGAAACAATAAGTTACTTAAGTGTGCTATACATTCCCAGAAAGTTACACATCTTTCAAATAATTCAACACATTTACAAAAGTGTATACAATGAGAGATATACATAAGGGATAAATGTTGTCTCACATTTATCCCTTATGTATCCCCCCATGTTTTCACCTTTAATGAGAGATATATGTAGGCTGAAAAGATAAAGTTATCTGTGAGGTTAAAAAACATGATCTATATAATAGGGGTTTATGAACAAAGTAAGAGAATAAACTGCAGAAGGTCTATATTAGCCTATACGTGGCAATTCCCGAGACCTAACTGTATTGCATTGTATACCGGTCCGTCTAATTACCACAAGCTACACAATACAATACAATACAATACAATACAATTTTATTTAGGTAAGGTACATACATACAATAAATATTTACAAGGATTGATTGACAAGTTTCACAAAGCTTCCTGGCAATATGTTAGTAATGAATAAATGATATATTTACTCATTATAATGTTGGTACTGAATGTACAACACGAAAAAACATAATTTTAATCTGAAAAAGAACCTTTTTATAAAGAAATTAGACGAAAATAAAGAGCTGGTGATGCCAAATCAAGTCGACGATCCAAGCGTCGGTTAGGTTAGGTTAGGTTAGGTCAGCCTAACCTATCATATTTATTCATTACTAATGTATTGCCAGGAAGCTTTGTGAAGCTTGTGTAGCTTGTGGTAATTAGACGGACCCTTCTATACATTTTTCAAGATGTGTTGAATTACACGAAAGCATTAAGTAAATTCTTGTTTTATATATTTTCCTTTGCAATCTATATATATATATATATATATATATATATATATATATATATATATTATAAAAACTCTCACACACAATGTAAACAACTGAGTAACTAAAGTGTGCTCATTACATCTTTAACAACTGCAAGGCTAGTAAGCTACTCTCTAATGAACATTTGGGTCTATATCTGTCACCTGAAATAGTAAAAACTGTAAGAAGACTACATACTGTTTATTAACATGGCGCTAAATAATATATCTCACGCTAAAATACATAAATGGTGATTAGTTCTAAATTGGAAATTAGTTCTAAATTCTAGTGTAGGCAACCAGCCCTAAGAATTGCCGGGCTGCCCCGCTTCTGGAGGATGGGAGCCCACGGGAGGGATGTACTCCTCCAGCAGATAGAGCCAGCAGAGCTCTAACAGCACGCCCAACTCTTGCAGGCTCTACCTTGCTCTACTCCCCTCTATAGTCAAGCCGGGGAGGGCAGGGCTGCGCCATCCTGACAAAACTTTACCTTTTCCACCTCGAGGAGGGGGGCGGCCTCAGGGCCCCTGGCGGAGGGAGTCCTCCTGACCCAGGCGAATTGGGTCTTGTACTCTGATACAAGAAAACTATCATCATCTAGGTCTCTGCCTAGGGGCCCCTCGGAACGACTGCGGTGTGACGGTTGTAGGAAGCGGCGGCTGCGTTCCTCCGACTGTAAGGAAAGGTGAGCTCAGCCCCAAGAAGCCGACACACGCACACACACGCACAAACTAAAAGGTTACTACATAGATCATTGGTGGCAGCAGTGAAATACCGTGCAGCAGCTGGTGTCCGTGGTGGGAAAAGTTGTGAAACACGTGGTGGAGATGGCAAGATGGCGGAAGATGGTGTCAGACCACTGAAGCACAAGTGTATATATATATATATATATATATATATTACTGTGTACACACATTGTAACCAAAAGAGGTGGACACAAGTTGTTGAGAATGAGTTAAGAAAGTAGTATAAAGGGACTTGTCTGGCGTGGAGCAACCATACTAATATCACCACAGGGGGAGACAGCAGCTGAGAAATGGTAAAATGAAGTGTTCGAAATGAATCATTTTGGCTGCTGGCAAGTACTTGCTACTAGTGTACAGATGTTAGCAGCATATTCAGTCACCCCTGAAGCAAACTGTATCATTCGTGTAAGATCATAAGCCACGACCCACGAATGTGTGGTCACTTGTAATTACCCCCATGTGACACAAAACAAACTTTGAGATCTTTGATGGGATCTTTGAGTAACTTGAGATTTACTTTGCCAAGAGTAACTTGGAGTAACCAGTAACTTGCCAAGAGTAACCAAGAGTAACTTGGGATCTTTGAGGTCTTTGAGTAACGTTGAGATCCACCAAGGAACCTATGCTAACTAAATTGACAAATTAGTCAGCCTAAATTTCACCATACATCCCACCACGAATCCCTTTAAATCTCCAAATTCCACATTTCACACTATTTTCACGAGTTCTAGGCTGGGTTGCAGGTATCAAAGTTCAAATTCTGTTTAACGGATCACTTGTCTTGAACAGTGTCCAATATTCGATCACTCAGAACCCCATGCATTTGTGTGTGTTTTGGGAGGGATTGTATATTTACTATTTGTTCTTGCAGGATCAAGCTGTTTGCTCTTGGGCATTATCTTTCTTACCGTCGACTGTCTAGTGTACTGACTCCCGAATAAATTGTTTATTACACTTTTTTCTCTCTCGAACACATCCCCGGGATGCAGCTGTTCAGTTCAACTTCCAGGCACCTATTTACTGCTAGGTGAACAGAAACTTCGGGTGAGAATAAAAACTGCCTATTTGTTTCTGCTTCATCCGGGAATCGAACCGGGCCCTTTGGCCTATGACTCCCGAGCGCTGTCCGCTCCACCTGTGTGTGGTATGTGTAATTGTTATTTGTGCCTGCAGGATCTATCTCCTACAGGCATAGGATCCTGTGTGTGTGTATAATTACTACTTGTGCCTGAAGGATCCTGTGTGTATAATTACTACTTGTGCCTGAAAGATCCTGTGTGTATAATTACTATTGTGTGTGTATAATGTGTGTAATTACCTGTGTGTGTGTGTAATTACTATTTGTGCCTATAGGACGTTCAGGATCCATCTCCTGCAAGTTGGACCAAGCTCTCACAAGTCAAGCCTGGCCTCGGGCCGGGCTTGGGGAGTAGAAGAACTCTTGTATGTATTAACACGTTGTACTGAACGGGGTGAGAATAGCTTGAGCTACCTCATCCCTTTGTGTGTATTTTACCTCAATAAACTTATTTCAATTTCAATTTCAAGAACTCCCAGAAACCCCATCAAGCAGGTATCTGTTACCTCTGGACCCCACCTTTCTAATTGTTGCTTGTCTAATGTAGACTCACGAATTATATCTATTCTATCATATCTACTATATATATTTCTTTCTAACACACACACCGACATATAGTCACATTCATATATAGGTGTTTGTGTGTAAAATTACATATGCAGGCGATGAGTCACAACAACGTGGCTGAAGTATGTTGACCAGACCACACACTAGAAATTGAAGGGACGACGACGTTTTGGTCCGTCCTGGACCATTCTCAAGTCGATTGTCAATAAAATTACATAAGTGTAATTACTAAAGTGAAGTTAGAGTATGAGACGAGAAGTACTGTTGAGTACACAATCGACTTGAGAATGGTCCAGGACGGACCGAAACGTCGTCGTCCCTTCACTTTCTAGTATGTGGTCTGATCAACTTACAGTATGAGAGCTACGCGCGTGGTGTTCCTCCTTCCATATAACCTTTGCGCACTAAGAAATCACATTAACGTGATTAACGATTTAACGTACAATTTAAATGAGACGGCGGTGGATGCCAACACCATCAGTAGTTTCAAAGATGTGTGGGTTCTGGATATTATATCTTCAGCCACGTTATTGTGATTCATCGTCTGCACATGACAAAGATTGTGAGAAAATCAGGAGCCACGAGGATTCGAACCAATGTACTGGTACAATGTACAATAGCGCGCAGGACTCGTGATTCTGTGGCGCGGGTTCAATTCCCGCACGAGGCAGAAACAAATGGGCAAAGTTTCTTTCACCCTGAATGCCCCTGTTACCTAGCAGTAAATAGGTACCTGGGAGTTAGTCAGCTGTCACGGGCTGCTTCCTGGGGGTGGAGACCTGGTCGAGGACCGGGCCGCGGGGATACTAAAGCCCCGAAATCATCTCAAGATAACCACTTCACCACGACATGGACAAAAGTATTGCAACCTTGTATTCAACTGAATCCTCTGGGGTTCCTGTGCCTGAGGATTTTCAGAGGCTTCCACTGAAACCTCAGGAACATTAGAGGATGGATAGGTGTGTGTGTGTGTACTCACCGAGTTGTACTCATCTAGTTGTGCCTGCAGGGGTTGAGCTTTGGCTCTTTGGTCCCCGCCTCTCAACCGTCAATCTACCGGTGTTACAGATTCACGAGCTTCTCGAATTCTATCATATCTACATTTGAAACTGTGTATGGAGTCTGCCTCCACCACATCACTTCCTGGTGCATTCCATTCATTAACTACTCTGACACTGAAAAAGTTATTTCTAATGTCTCTGTGGCTCATTTGGGTACTCAGCTTCCGCCTGTCCCCCCTTGTGCGTGTACCACCCGTGTTAAATAATCCATCCTTGTCCACCCTGTCAATTCCCCTGAGAATTTTGTATATGGTGATCATGTCTTCCCGAGCTCTTCTGTCTTACAGCGACGTGAGGTGCAGTTCACGTAGCCATTCCTCATGACTCATTCCTCTTAGTTCTGGGACTAGCCTAGTGGCATACCTCTGAACTTTTCCAGCTTTGTCTTGTGCTTGACAAGGTACGGACTCCATGCTGGAGCCGCATACTCCAGGATTGGTCTTACATATATGGTTCTGTAACATCGGTACACACATGTGCCGATGTTACAGAACACGAAACAATGGGTATAAATTGAATAATTTTAGATTTAGGAAAGACCTGGGTAAATACTGGTTCGGTAACAGGGTTACTGATTTGTGGAACCAATTACCGCGTAACGTGGTGGAGGTGGGGTCCGTCGATTGTTTCAAACGTGGGGTGGACACGTATATGAGTGGGATTGGCTGGTTATAAATAGGAGCTGCCTCGTATGGGCCAATAGGCCCTCTGCAGTTACCTTTATTCTTATGTTCTTATGCATACAAGGTTCTGAAGGATTCCTTACACAGGTTTCCGAAGGCAGTTCTGATGTTAGCCAGCCTCACATACGCCGCCGATGTTATTCTTTTGATGTGGGCTTCGGGAAACAGGTTTGGCGTGATATCAACTCCTAGATCTTTCTCTCTGTGTGTATATCACGAAAATAAACACGTGATCTTTCTCTCTGTCTGTTTCGTGAAGAACTTCCTCTCCCATTCGGTATTCAGTGTCTGGCCTCCTATTTCCTACCCCTAGTTTCATCACCTTATGTGCGTGTGTGTGTATTTTTCATATGTGCGTGTGCGCGCCTGCCCGCCTGCACGACTTAGGAATAGAGGTAATGTTTATAATAGGCTATCATGTGCGGCTGGCATAATTATCAAATGGCTTGTGATATTGATATTCATAGGCTAGAAAAATAATTTTCACGTGTAGTTAGGGGCACTAGATGTTTCATTTCTTTATGAGTGGGACGTTATGTGCATGTCATCCAATCATCCAGCCACCACCACCTGTGTTGGTCACTGATGTGTGTGTACAAGATTTGTATGTACTGATGTGTAAGTGTGATACCGGATAAAATCCAATCAGGGAAAATAAGGTCAAGTACACAAATGTTAGAGGAAGAAGACTTTACGAGAGATGACTATTTTATTCTTGAGTTTGTTGATAAAGAGTGCATCAGAAGATGGTGAAAACTGTAACTCTGTATATTAGAAGCAAACACGTGTTTATCCCTGCCTTTGCCAGTTTCTGACGCTGTGTCAGAAACTGACAAAAATCTGTGATTAGTGTTTCTTCTATGTCATAGAGTTTTAGACCATATTTAGCACATTCGAGTGATAAATTTCAGAGATACAGGGAATCATGAGCGCTCTATAAATTATATTGTCACCAATCATTTGAAACAATCCAATTCAGCAATACTTAACAGTATTGATTAATCTGTGTATTATGCTCACTAAATATGATCTATAGTGTTGAAGTCTCAAGTTAAGAACTGCATATTCCACTTTTTGAGGCTGGGGGGTTATATCATAATATTGAATACAAATCTATAACATGTCACATTATTAACCAGCAAGATACTATTGATGACCCAGCATCCAAGTTCACACCATGGCAAAGTTCAGTGTCAATCGTGAGACTGACAAGAGGGTACTGACTGACAAGACCGTACAATCACTGGCTTAACCCAGCAGTTTGGGATCTACCAAGAGTGAACGTTCGTATAAAAGTCATTGTTCTTCACTTTACTAATATTTTACTTATAAAAGAACTTATAGCCATTTTACTTCAAGATATTTAAAGTGGTGTCATAAGCTTCAATAATAAGAGTTGGCACATTACACAAGTACACACAACACCTCATCATCTCAAAGTCCCACATCTCTCAGTTTATCATCACGGCAATGCTGACATGACACATGCTAGGAGCAAAATATAAATAAAGCTTTAGATAGCTGACAGAGACTGAGGAAGATAAGTTTCATACTTCTGAACCGAAAAGAACATTAAAATATCGAAGTGATAATTAACTGGCCACTCAAAAGAGATTTGCAATCGTAAACCAGTATTAGATTTTGAGTTAGGACCCGCTGATAATTTTTGTTTAACTCGCTACAGTGGCTTGTTACTTTTTTGAAAATATTATCAACCGTTCCTGATGAAGAAGCAACAGTTTTAAATGAACAAAATTACCAATTATCACCTTGATGCTTTCACGCTTTTCTGCTCAAACTCGTTCAGTTCCCAAGCACGTGGGTGGAGAAAACACGGTAGTGGGCATGCACGTACGCCCCCCCAGTGTGGGCGTCCCAGTATGGGTGTCCCAATATGGGCGGCCCAGTATGGGCGGCCCAGTATGGGCGGCCCAGTATGGGCGTCTCAATGTGGGCGTTTGAGGGTGTCATTCGCAGGCCTGGCGTGGCAGGACTCAAAAACATTCAAAAAACTTCTTTAACTAGAATGAATTACTAAGCTTCTCGGTGAAATTAATCGTATTTTGCCATTTAATTTCTTAAAATTGATCCCCCCTCATGTCACTGCTTTCAAATTGTGGATTCTAAATGCAATAACTCATTAAGTGTGACCGGAAAGTGGTGTTAGTGTGAGTTCCGAGGCGCTACGCTTCAGCAGGAAGGTGTAGTGAAGCAGGCAGCCAGCCGGCCAGTCACCAACCCTGCGAGCCACACCCCACCACACACACACACACATCACCGCAGTCTCACATAGTCTGTCAAAGCCAAGATTTCGTGCGGATAAAAAGTAAATTCTAAAATTACAGACTTTTACGTGTGAGAGAAGCATCGAGACTGCCAATTATAAGACAATAAAGTGCAAGACATTGGATAAAAGAACAATTAGTGTGCCGTAAAAGCTATTCCAACATAGGCCAGGAAGCAGGAGAAAACCATGAACACAAAATTCAAATAAAAAAAGAACTTAGAAAGTAGAGGAAGCGGGTAGAGCGGGGCAGGGGCCGGGTGTAACAGCAGCGGCAGTTGTGGAGAGCAAGAGGCTTCGAGGAAACACAGTAGCGTCTCTCCTCCTCCTCCTCCTTGGTTCTTCCTGTTCCAATCTTGTGTCGTCTTCCAAGTCCTTCCATCATACACTACTCACGTCTGTCCTCTAAGCACTAAGCAACAGAGGGCGTGTCGCAACCACTTCTTGAATGTCATCTTAAGGTCGGATCCACATGAGCTAAGATGAGAGAACTTACCTCTACAGAAGAGCTGTAGTCATCGACGAACTTGTGAGATGTTCGACCTTTCCAACATACACCATTCAGTCCACACCTGCCATGCACAACTATCATGATACACAAACCTGGCCTGGATGGTGACTGATGCGGACTCGCTCATCATAAATTTAAACAGAAAACGTAATCATTACACCCCCCATCTTGAAACGGTGAAAATATGGTACACTCTTTTTAATCCCGATGCCCTAAACTGTTGCAGAATTATCCAAACACTTGAAATTGATACAAGTATTCGTCATTCGGAGAGAGTTACGGTACATATTTGCATTGCAAACACAGAGGGGAAAATACGACTATTAAATTTAAATTGCTTGTGTACCAATGTGTGGCTTGTTGGGAGCCGGTCGGCCGAGCGGACAGCACGCGGGATTTGTGATCCTGTGGTCCTGGGTTCGATCCCAGGCGCCGGCGAGAAACAATGGGCAGAGTTTCTTTCACCCTATGCCCCTGTTACCTAGCAGTAAAATAGGTACCTGGGTGTTAGTCAGCTGTCACGGGCTGCTTCCTGGGGGTGGAGGCCTGGTCGAGGACCGGGCCGCGGGGACACTAAAAAAAAAAGCCCCGAAATCATCTCAAGATAACCTCAAGATAACCATATTTGTTGAATTTGCAAAACACATTCTGTGGAGGTTTGAAGAGACGGCGCATTATGTGAGGAATGATACCTGTCCATACAGGAGCTTTGAACAACGTGTCAACCATATATATACATTATATATATATATATATATATATATATATATATATATATATATATATATATATATATACTTGGATGCCATACATGGACTGTAGCACCCAAGTGCAAGTAACTTTCAGACACAAATTCAACACACACGTCTCTACAAGCCTGTAAAACACACACACACACACACACACACACACTAGCGAGTCGCCGACACTACGCAGACGTACACACCCACACTGCATACACCCCTATTGATTGATAAAGAGTAGGCCACCCAAGCGGTGGCACGGGCATGAATAGCCCGTAAGTGGTGGCCCTTTTGAGCCATTACCAGTATCAAGAGCTGATACTGGAGATCTGCGGAGGTGCGACTGCACCCTGCGTGACGGGAGATGTCTCCCCCGTCCACAGACACTCGCAAATCCTCAATATATATATACCCTGGAAGCTAATGAGGGACACGAGAGGGAGGGACAGTGATACCCAGAGGAAAACGGTAAGTAGGATGAAAATTGTGGGATGCATGGGACAAAGGAAAGATTAGATAAATCGTGGGATGTAAGAAAGGGAGGGGAGCCCACAGACGCCAGGCGGCGAGGGAGGGAGCCGAGATACATGAAGCGGCGAGGGACACTATAAGCCACTACTGACCCTGGCCACACCAATAGTCCGTGATCAATATGAAGCCCTGATCCCTGTGGTCACCGTACCTTCTCAACGTCTCCTGTCGTTAGGCTTTGTCCCGGAAGTCGTGGCATAGAATATGCCTGGTAAGGCCATGAATGGGGTATGGCGAGGGTCGGTCTTGGTTGAGGAAGCTCGTATGTGCACTCGCCTAGTTATACTTGCGAGGGTTGAGCTTCGGCTCTTTTGTCCCGCCTCTCAACTGTCAATCAACTGGTGTACAGGTTCCTGAGTCTACTGGGCTCTATCATATCTACACTTGAAACTGTGTATGGAGTCAGCCTCCACCACATCACTTCCTAATGCATTCTATTTGTCAACTACTCTGACGCTAAACTAATTCTTTCTAATGTTTCTATGGCTCATTTGGGCACTCAATTTCCACCTGTGTCCCCTAGTGCGTGTGCCCCTTGTGTTAAGTAATGTCTTTATCTACCCCCTATCAATTCATTTGAGAATCTTGTATGTGGTGATCATGTGCCCTCTAACTCTTCTGTTTTCCAGTGACGTGAGGTTTAATTCCCGTAGCCTCTCCTTGTAACTCATACCCCTCAGTTTAGGTACTAGTCTGGTGGCAAACCTTTGAGCCTTCTCCAGTTTAGTCTTATGCTTGACGAGATATGGACACCATGCTAGAGCTGCATACTCCAGGATTGGTCTTACATATGTTGTGTACAAGATTCTGAATGATTCCTTACACAGGTTCACACGCAATGCAATGCATTGTTCATTGCATTGTGTGTGTGTGTGTTTATATATATATATATATATATATATATATATATATATATATATATATATATATATATATATATATATATATATATATGCTATATATATATATATATATATGCTATATATGCTATATATATATATATATATATAACTGAAAACTCACACCCCAGAAGTGACTCGAACCCATACTCCCACAACTGGTATGTACAGGGACGCCTTAATCCGCTTGACCATCACGACCGGACATAAGGAAGTGATAGCCGAGGCTATATGAACCACTTCCCCGCCGGCACTCGGATGGTAATCTTGGGCATAGCATTTTATCAAATCACCTCATTCTTTGGGGCACACGTGAGGAACACAAATGCAAACAAGCCTGAATGGTCCCCAGGACTATATACAACTGAAAACTCACACCCCAGAAGTGACTCGAACCCATACTCCCACAACTGGTATGTACAGGGACGCCTTAATCCGCTTGACCATCACGACCGGACATAAGGAAGTGATAGCCGAGGCTATATGAACCACTTCCCCGCCGGCACTCGGATGGTAATCTTGGGCATAGCATTTTATCAAATCACCTCATTCTTTGGGGCACACGTGAGGAACACAAATGCAAACAAGCCTGAATGGTCCCCAGGACTATATACAACTGAAAACTCACACCCCAGAAGTGACTCGAACCCATACTCCCACAACTGGTATGTACAGGGACGCCTTAATCCGCTTGACCATCACGACCGGACATAAGGAAGTGATAGCCGAGGCTATATGAACCACTTCCCCGCCGGCACTCGGATGGTAATCTTGGGCATAGCATTTTATCAAATCACCTCATTCTTTGGGGCACACGTGAGGAACACAAATGCAAACAAGCCTGAATGGTCCCCAGGACTATATACAACTGAAAACTCACACCCCAGAAGTGACTCGAACCCATACTCCCACAACTGGTATGTACAGGGACGCCTTAATCCGCTTGACCATCACGACCGGACATAAGGAAGTGATAGCCGAGGCTATATGAACCACTTCCCCGCCGGCACTCGGATGGTAATCTTGGGCATAGCATTTTATCAAATCACCTCATTCTTTGGGGCACACGTGAGGAACACAAATGCAAACAAGCCTGAATGGTCCCCAGGACTATATACAACTGAAAACTCACACCCCAGAAGTGACTCGAACCCATACTCCCACAACTGGTATGTACAGGGACGCCTTAATCCGCTTGACCATCACGACCGGACATAAGGAAGTGATAGCCGAGGCTATATGAACCACTTCCCCGCCGGCACTCGGATGGTAATCTTGGGCATAGCATTTTATCAAATCACCTCGTTCGAGTCACTTCTGGGGTGTGAGTTTTCAGTTGTATATAGTCCTGGGGACCATTCAGGCTTGTTTGCATTTGTGTTCCTCACGTGTGCCCCAAAGAATGAGGTGATTTGATAAAATGCTATGCCCAAGATTACCATCCGAGTGCCGGCGGGGAAGTGGTTCATATAGCCTCGGCTATCACTTCCTTATGTCCGGTCGTGATGGTCAAGCGGATTAAGGCGTCCCTGTACATACCAGTTGTGGGAGTATGGGTTCGAGTCACTTCTGGGGTGTGAGTTTTCAGTTGTATATAGTCCTGGGGACCATTCAGGCTTGTTTGCATTTGTGTTCCTCACGTGTGCCCCAAAGAATGAGGTGATTTGATAAAATGCTATGCCCAAGATTACCATCCGAGTGCCGGCGGGGAAGTGGTTCATATAGCCTCGGCTATCACTTCCTTATGTCCGGTCGTGATGGTCAAGCGGATTAAGGCGTCCCTGTACATACCAGTTGTGGGAGTATGGGTTCGAGTCACTTCTGGGGTGTGAGTTTTCAGTTGTATATAGTCCTGGGGACCATTCAGGCTTGTTTGCATTTGTGTTCCTCACGTGTGCCCCAAAGAATGAGGTGATTTGATAAAATGCTATGCCCAAGATTACCATCCGAGTGCCGGCGGGGAAGTGGTTCATATAGCCTCGGCTATCACTTCCTTATGTCCGGTCGTGATGGTCAAGCGGATTAAGGCGTCCCTGTACATACCAGTTGTGGGAGTATGGGTTCGAGTCACTTCTGGGGTGTGAGTTTTCAGTTGTATATAGTCCTGGGGACCATTCAGGCTTGTTTGCATTTGTGTTCCTCACGTGTGCCCCAAAGAATGAGGTGATTTGATAAAATGCTATGCCCAAGATTACCATCCGAGTGCCGGCGGGGAAGTGGTTCATATAGCCTCGGCTATCACTTCCTTATGTCCGGTCGTGATGGTCAAGCGGATTAAGGCGTCCCTGTACATACCAGTTGTGGGAGTATGGGTTCGAGTCACTTCTGGGGTGTGAGTTTTCAGTTGTATATAGTCCTGGGGACCATTCAGGCTTGTTTGCATATATATATATATATATATATATATATATATATATATATATATATATATATATATATATATATATATATAGCATATATGCAGGTGCGCCGAGATACAATAGGCAGCATTAATTAAACGCTGCGAAGAGGGATTCAATTATAGTGACCTCAGGTTAGGTCTATTTGCAGCCCACCAACTTGTTGCTAATATTAAACCCGCCCACAAGCCCGCCAGGCTCAATAATACCATGTGTCTGTCAGCAACACCGTGCTTGACTGTCTGTCTGTCTGTCCCTCCACCCCCCTTCCTGGGGTCTGCCTGTGCCTGTCTGTTCGTGTTCATGTAGGTGTATGTTAGGGGGGGTGTAACTGTCTGCGAACGCCTGTCAGCTCACTGATTTGGTCATCCGTAACTGCCTGTCAGCTTTGGCGCCGCTCCGTTGGCTAGGCTATTTCGTTGTAAAACTTGCTTTTTATCACAGTCGGTGATACAGACCTTACGAATTATACATCTTGTATTTGATTTCACCAGCGGTTGGCATGATGATGATGATATGATGATGATGATGATGATGCCTACATCATCATCATGATAATGCCTAACCCCCACCCACAAGTTAGCCGTCAATGACAGGCCTAAGCTGAAGTGTTTACAAGTTTGTTCAGAGATTTGCTATATAAATCACGACATTGTCAACATTTCTACAATTGAATATACACGAAGGAAGTAAACAAAACATGATGCAATCATATATTTGAAAACTACTGAAACAATTTTATTAACGGTATTAATATTGGTCTAAATTATAAAGGAAACAGGATATGGGTTTAAATAACACAAGGGGGGGGGGGTACCTTTTAACCCATGGCTATATTAAAAATTTAGTGAACAGTTTCGTAATTCAAATGAAAATTCGAAATTCAAATTTCGAATTTCATAAACACACAACAGTCAGTAACCGCCACGTCAGGCATTCCCCCCTGGCTCTTCCCCCCACCCAACCATCTCCCTCCCCCCCTTAACCACCACAAAACGTTTGCTCGTTAATGGTACAGCGAATCTTAATTACGAAGAAAAGTTCACAAAACTCCGAATATTATGTGAAGTCCGCCACGTACGAAGCCCGCGAACACGTACGCCAAAATATCGAAGTCACAGCAGCGAGAGCAGGAGACCGGGAACCTTTTTTAATCATGGGAACATGATGAGTTGACTTTGTGCCGTGGTTGAGTTGGTGGAGGAAAGAGATTGTCTGGGCTCTCTGTGTCTAGTCGTGCCTCACTGTCTGTGCCTCTGCCTGCCTGCCTGCCTGCCTGCCACCGCAACACGTCCTCATACTTAACACGTCTCAATTTGGACGTATTAAGCAGCATCCAAATGAAGATAAAGTAGTGGAATTACACGCGGCTCTATTTTTACGCAGAGAAAGTAAAGTCTTGGATCGTATATGGCTATTGTCAGGCACAAGAGCATCAAATTAAAATCATGCACGGTTTTTTTTACCATTCTGTTTCCCTATCAATGTCAACAAGGGGTGAAATCTAGGCTTATCTGTGAGCTTTAATTATCTTGAAGTCGTGTTTTCTCTCGTATTTTCTCTTGCTGTGCATAGAGGTGACTTTCACCACTTAGGTAAATGGTGAAATTGGTTAATTTTAGATAATGAAAAGACCTGGGTTAATAGTGGTTTACAAAGACGGTCGTTGATTTATGGAACAAATTACTGGGTAACATTAAACTAGGCCCCTGAATTCTAGCACTACTCTTGTTGTAAACCACACGCAATCCAGTACTGGTCTGAAGTCAGCAACCCGTCCTCGACTCAAGTCCAAAATCCAGCAGTCAACCCCATAGCCGCATTCATAAATTTTTACATGCTGTTCATTCAAAACAGGAATTTTCTCAAATATAAATTAATATTATAATATATTAGCATATTGTGCATATATAGGCATAGGTTAGGTTAGGTTAGGTGTTTAGGTTCTGTTGGCGATTATTTGTATTTGTAGTACGTGGGTGAAGCATTTATAGCGTTGTGATTCGAACAAAATTCGTCAGTGAAACACTTGTTCCGGATATGTTCGAACGTCAGCAGTTGTGAGTCGTGTGTAAACCGCTTTTCATTCATAAACAGGGGGTTTGGCGGGTGCATGGAATCACTTTTGGATCTTTGTTTGGAGGACGGGCTGCTGAAGTAAGCTGAGTAAATTGATCTCTCAAAGGTCCATTTGTGATCCAAAGATCAAAGATCCAGTACAAAGTTCTGAAGACTTTCGTTATCTGGGTTCGGAATGGTACTTCCGAACTACTCACAGTATTAAGTTTTAGTCTTCAGTGTTTTTCCTGCGCGAAACGCTTTGCGTAATAGTGACTTTAGGCATTGTATGTACTAGCTCTATCTAGAAATTCATCAATATTTGTATCACCCCTTGTATGTATGTACTTTACCTGAATAAACATTTGAATTTGAATTTGTTTACTCTGCTGTCCACCATCTTTGACGTGCATCTCCCGTCTAAGGTTTAGCGTTGTCTGTCCTTAGACAGTTAAACCTTTTCTGATTCAGGCTGTTGTGTTCGTGTACCGTTCTAGTGTTCTCTCTCGTGAACATTTTCATTACTGCATTCTTCTGAGTTCAAATATCTGGGGCCAGATTCACGAAGCACTTACGAACCTGTACATTTTTTTCAATCTTTGGCGGCCGTGTTTACAATTATTAAACAGTTAATGAGCTCCGAAGCACCAGGAGGCTGTTTATAACAATAACAACAGTTGATTGGGAAATCTTCATGCTTGTAAACTGTTTAATAAATGTAACCAAAGCCGTCAAAGATCGAGGAAAGATGTACACGTTCTCAGAATGTTTGGTAATATGTTTATTCTTTGTGATGTGTGTATATGTATGTATTAACACGATGTACTGAACGGGGTGAGTATAGCTTGAGCTGCCTCATCCCTTTGTGTGTATTTTACCTCAATAAACTTATTTCAATTTCAATTTCAATGTACACGTTTGTAAGTGCTTACGTAACCGCTGCTTGAATCTGGCCCCTGTTCTGTATATATGCCGGTCTATCGGTACAATACGTGTGTGCCTACCTGTCTACCTTTACTGAATGTTAATCTACCTATCTATCTTTACTATATGTATGCCTACCTGCCTATCATTTACTCAACAATTTATACGATTTTTTTTGTCAGGAAGGAGGAGATTCGCTGGAAAAAGATAGACGATGATTAAGCTGAAGACCAAACGCCATTACTCTCCCCCTGCACTAACAGTTGTGTAGATCTGTCTCCAGCAGACTGAGACCAGCGCTGACCAACGCCCTACGTGCTCGGAGACTAACGGACCTCCTTCTCCTCCTCCCACGCACCTGAGCCTATTCTCGCGATTTGCCACTCCGTAAACATTGCAACGGTTTTGCCTGGACTATACCTGGAGAGGGTTTCGGAGTTCTTCTACTCCCCCCGACCGTCACTGATGGTCAAACGGTTAAGGGGTACCATGTACACCAGTTGCATTGTGCTCCTGGTAGTGTGGGTTCGAGTCACTTCTGGAGTGTGGAGTTTTCAGTCGCATATATGCTTGGGGGACCATTCAAGCTTCTTCGCATACATATATATATATATATATATATATATATATATATATATATATATATATATATATATATATATATATATATATATATACTAACTAGATTGTTAGCAACAGGAACTTAATAGCAACATTTAACAGGTTAGAGCATGCATGACGCAGATTAAGTATATAAAATTTGGATGGTAATGAGAAAGTGGCGTGAACACACACACACACACACACACACACACACACACACACACACACACACACACACACACACACACCTCACGTTGGAGCCTTGTTTACGGACGCACACAACAATGGCCACTTTCACGGGCTATTCATGCCCGTGCCACCTCTTTGGTGCCTTAATCGTCATCAATCAATGACCACTTTCACCAGCATGGACACCCATCAACTCAAGCACGGGTTCACCATAGCCCGTGCTACTTGGAACTTGTTCCGAGTAGCTGAATCCACCCATATTCTTCTCGTGGTGGTGGGAAGAGGTTGCCTATCTTAGCATTGTCTCATATTATCATTTGGCAGCGTTTCTCCACTTGAACTCGAGACGACCTCGTTTCTTGCAGGTTTGCGTTCAATCCCCGATGATCCAAGTGGCTAGCCAACGTCCTCCTATACCATTCATGTGCTATATAGTTATGCTAATTTAGCGATTTCTTCGCATAATACTTTCTCACGGCAGCGGGCATGTAATATTGCACAATATTGTCCCTGTGCGTCTTTATAGGGCGTGAGTGAGTTTATCTGACAGGGAGCAGATTCACGAAGCAGTTACGCAAGTACTTACGAAAGTGTACATCTTTTCTCAATCTTTGACGGCTTTGGTTACATTTATTAAACAGTTTACAAGCATGAAAACTTCCCAATTGTTGTTATTGTTATAAACAGCCTCCTCGTGCTTCGGAGCTCATTAACAGTTTAATAATTGAAGACAAAGCCGCAAAAAACATTGAGAAAAGATGTGGAGGTTCGTAAGTACTTACGTAACTGCTTCGTGAATCTGACCCAAGATGAGTATCAAAGGTCCCTACTGGCTCTTTTCAATATCCTCCCAACAAAGATAAGTCATATTGCCGGAACATAGGAGGCGTGTTAAAAAGGAACAATTATATAAGTTCGTGCCGGACCAGCCGGGCTGTGGTGGATATGTGGGCCTTGCGGGCCGCTGCAAGCAACAGCCTGTTGGATCAAGTTATCACGTCAAGCCCGTGGCATCAAGAGCATGATTCACCAGAGAACGCACATGAGGCAAGGCAGGGGGTCGAAGGGCGAGAGGAGTAAAAAAATAGAAAGAGGGTGCAAAGAGGATGAATGGAGAGAGAGAGAGAGAGAGAGAGAGAGAGAGAGAGAGAGAGAGAGAGAGAGAGAGAGAGAGAGAGAGAGAGAGAGAGAGAGAGAGAGAGAGAGAGAATGTGATGTCACGCAAAACGATGTGACATCACCTGGTTAATACCTGATTGATGGGGTTCTGGGAGTTCTTCTACTCCCCAAACCCGGCCTTGACTTGTGAGAGCTTGATCCACCAGGCTGTTGCACCAGACTAGTCACATCCTAGGTTCTTCTCTTGACCCCTAACTAACGTGCAGACCCCTGGGGACATGTGGGGCTCACCACACCACCAGACTGTCTTCCCTACACGCACACACATAGGCGTAGGTGAGGCGGGACCAAAGAGCCAAAGCTCAACCCCCGCAAGCACAAATAGGTGAGTACACACACTCTGGTTATAGGATACAGGAAACTGCCTCTCCATACACTTGGAATTTCTTACAAGTGAATGGAACGTCTTGCAGTGGGCGGTCAAAAGGAAGCTAAATGAATGTCTTCTCCAATAATGACTGAATGGTGAGCACAGTCGCATGTATTGACCTAGTTGTGCTTGCGGGGGTTGAGCTCTGGCTCTTTGGGCCCGCCTCTCAACTGTCAATCAAACAACGGATTTTTTCCTCCAACACACACACACACACACACACACACACACACACACACACACACACACACACACACACACACACACACACACATCATATCTACACTGTTTCAAGTGTAGATATGATAGAGCCCAATAGGCTCAGGAATCTGTACACCTGTTGATTGACGGTTGAGAGGCGGGACCAAAGAGCCAGAGCTCAACCCCCGCAAACACAACTATGTGAGTACACACCTAGGAAGCAGCCCGTAGCAGCTGTCTAACTCCCAGGTACCTATTTACTGCTAGGTGCACAGGAGCATCAAGGTTAAAGAAACTCTGCCTATTTGTTTCCCTCCATCGCCGGGGATCGATCCCCCAGTCCCTAGGATTACGAGTCCAGTGTGCAAGACTTAAGGTACATGGGCAGGCCTAAGGTACGCGTGATTTGTTCAATCCCCCGTGTCCTCCCTATTGGTTGTACCCACCCCCCCTCTCGATCACTCAGGCCCACACCTGCAACACAGGTGTGGGCCTGTGTTGCAGGTGTGGGCTGTGGAGGACACCTGCAACACAGATTGATTGATCGATGAAGATTAAGGTGGCACGGGCATGAGTAACCAGTAAATCTGCAACACACACATATACATTGTTGCTGTTTTAGATTTAGCTACTCAGAACGCAGTGTCCATGTAGCACGGGCTATGGTGAGCCCGTAAATAAGATGCTTATCTTAACATACTAAGAAGGTTAGGTGAGGTCGGTGTTTTCTATGAAGCTTTTCAAGGTAAACTAAAATATTCACAATCAATTAGTATGTTACATATGCACTTATTAAATAAGCCAATATTGACTATAAAGCAAGTGCGAGAACGGGTTGCCCTCCCTCATCTCTCCCCATTCACGGATATCTTAGGCAGGTCGGCGCCAATCGCATGAAGGCAGTCATGTTTTATCAACAGTCTCGTCATTATTTTACGGTCAGGTTCCGTCGGTCGCTTGGACTCCCGGCACGAGTGGCCAGGGAAGAATTAACGACACTAGGGAAAAAAATATATACCGGAAAAAAAGTATTAAAACCCGAGACGAGGAAACTGTGATTAATCGTCAACGAGTCTTCGTCGTGGCCTTGTTGAGTGGGTTTTTTGGGTGACTAATGTATTCTATCTTTCTTCCTCTTCTCATCTATCTCTCTCTCTCTCTCTCTCTCTCTCTCTCTCTCTCTCTCTTTATCTGTGAAACACACATCGGTAACCACATACAAAACTATCAAACATACTTAAACTGTATGTACACAAAGAAATCACATTATAAAGCAATGTAGCACTGAGAAAATCCGTAGGAGCTATGAGAAGGATTCGAACTTGTGCACCTGGATACTCCCCCCCCCCCAAACATTTGCTTAACATGCATACTTCCGCTGTATAACTGACGCCTCCTGTATACTTCACCAACATCAACGCCCACATTCAGACTTCTAAGTATACATATACAAGAAGCTCCGTCATCCAGCGCCTCTGTAATATTTCTAAGATTTTTTCCGTCTTCCATAAAAACCTGAGTTATTTAAAGTGGAGGAAGTGCATGGAAGCGTTCATTTGTTTTCTGACGCACTTGTCACGCTTCACTTGCTTGGGGAGGTGACGGTGTGCGTGCGTGCGTGTGCATGCGTGCGTCAGGAAAGCCTGAAAAAAAATTCTGGATATCAGGACAAAGAACCCCAAAACCTAAGGATCAACCTAGACTACTAAGAAGTGCATAAGAAACCATAAATGACGAGACTTACCAAGAAAGTCAAAGGGAGTGAAGTTTACAGAGGAGTTTGTAAAGAAGATTCCAGCCTGTGTCTTAAGTGGATCTGGGACACTTAAGACACGTAAAGAGAGGCCAGAATCCTGCGGTAGCTGGCACCAGCAACACTTACTAAAGAAGAGGACCGAGAATACCAGCTTCAGGTACTCTTACAAGCCAGAGTTCAAGGTCTTAGAAGAGATCATAACAGTTTAGTTATTACTAAATTTACGAGCTCTAGAAAGCTATCCATAATGGGTTGAGGACGACCTCGGAGCGTTACGAGGTCGTCCTCAGGCCGAAGTTATCATGGAGACGTTCGTAGCGCTCTGGAGCTCTTGAACGTAGTGATAACTGCCAGGGTTAACAGTTACGATCAAGGCAAGAGAACAGGTCTCCTGATGGGTGCTTAATTGAATCTTAGAATTGATTCTAAGATAGAATTGAATCTTCTAGACACGTCCTGGACCGGCGTGTCTAGAAGCCACTGAGGACCTTACCAAACTATTCACAACGGTGCTGATTACCTGAGGGAGCGAGATCAACGCTATACCGTTATACAACCCACTGGGCATAATATCCAAGTGTGACACTGGTTCGGCGTTGAAAATCAACGCCATCACCGTTGATGGAACGTTGAAATGAATTCTAATGACGTTGATTTGGTGTCGATTTGTGGAACCAATTGCTGCGTAACGTGGTGGAGGTCCCTCGATTGTTTCAAGCGTGGGGTGGACATGTATATGAGTGGGATTGGGTGGTTATAAGTAAGAGCTGTCAATCGGCTTGAGAATGGTCCAGGACGGACCGAAACGTCGTCGTCCCTTCACCTTCTAGTGTGTGGTCTGGTCAACATACTTTAGCCACGTTATTGTGACTCATCGCCTGCAAGTAGGCAACCCGTTCTCGCAAATTTAGTAAGTCAATATTGACTTATTAAATATGTGCATAGGTGACATACTTAACATAATAGTTTCCCTTGAAAAGCTTCATAGAAAACACCGACCTTACCTAACCTACTTAGTATGTTAAGATAAGCATCTTATTGCTTCGTAATTACAATTATTACCTAACCTATACCTATAATAGGTTAAGTAACAATTGTAATTACGAAGCTATAAGATGCTTATTTTAACATACTAAGTAGGTTAGGTAAGGTCGGTGTTTTCTATGAAGCTTTTCAAGGGAAACTATTATGTTTAGTATGTCACTTATGCACGCAACTAATAAGTCAATATTGACTTATTAAATTTGCGAGAACGGGTTGAAGTAGGAGCTGCCTCGTATGGGCCAATAGGCCTTCTGCAGTTACCTTTGTTCTTATGTTCTTATGAACTGCCATTGCTCTTGGAAATTGTAACCACTAGGAAGAAGTAACGAGCGTATCCCCTCTCAAGGGTCACACTAGAGGCTAACAACCTCGTCAAACAAGTCCATACCAAAGTTCGTGAATGATGGAAACTCGATGATAAAGAGTCAGCATAGAAAACGATGCACTGGCTGCCCAATAAACTAGTCCTCCCGGGCAAAACAAAAGAAAACAGAGCAACGCAAGACATGGGGCACCACCATGGGCTGGTGTAAACTGGCTCCTTGTCCCCCCGTGTCCAGATGTTGTCAATTAAACGGGAACATGAGCTGAGAGGGATGATGTATTAGGAAAGCTTGAAGGAACTGGGTTATCACCCCATTGGAGAATATAAGAAGGACATGATCGCGATATATATAGTTCCCAGTGGGAACTGACGAGGAAAACGAAGAAACCTCACCATGGGGTAATGTCCCTAGACACGGCCTTGACCTCTAGCCTCACCGTGGGGTAATGTCCCCAGACACCAACTTCACTACTTTCCCAGTTTCACGAGTGCTGAAGTTCAAGAACTTGACTTACGTTCAAGTTGGATCGCGGCCAACTTGCGAACAACAGACAGGATGACATTTCGACCTGGTGGCATGCAAACAGAAATATACGCCAAGGCTAACTCAAATCGTAACATATTTACAATGTACTATGTGTATTTACTGTAAATTGCAGCGTGACTTTTTACCTGCGAGTGCGACTGGCGTCCCGCCCTCCAGCTGTGCCTGGTCCGGCTCTACCATCAGCCGGTAGATTAGTAGATCAGTCTCTACTTCACATCTACTTCAAGGCCAGTGCATCAAATAAACCACCTGTCCATCACAACATTACGGGCTCACCATAGCCCGTGCTACATGGACACTTCGTTCTGAGTAGCTAAATCTGAAACACCACCACCACCATTACGGGCTATTCGTGCCCGTGCCACCTCTTGGAAGGCTTAATCCTCACCAATCAATCATCACTAATTATAAGCACTGAGGAAATCATTTTCATCAGTGCCATGTGCCAGGTGTTCAAATTACTCTCTTCGGCTCTTTAGTTCTTCCGCGGCATCATTTCACGTTTATATTTAACAGGGGCCTGACAGCTGAGTGGACAGCGCTTCGAATTTGTAGTCCTGAGGTTCCGGGTTCGATCCCCGGTGGAGGCGGAAACAAATGGGCAGACTTTCTTTCACCCCTGAAGCCCCATGTTCATCTAGCAATAAATAGGTACCTGGGACTTAGAGACGACCTACTTCCTCGGTGAGTGTAACAAAAAGGAGGCCTGGTCGAGGACCGGGCCGCGGAGATGCTAAGCCCCGAAATCATCTCAAGATAACCCCCCCCCCACACCCACCCACGAGATAGATATGGAGCCCAACACTACCCACGGGATGGGTATCGGGTGCATAATAAATCACTAACAAATTTTTGTTTTGTTTTTTTTGCTTATAATATGCAAAGTAAAATTTTGCCCCAATCGTCCATGTAAGCAAATACATATTGAGAAAAGTTCCATCATGCTTAACGGGGGCAACACATAGACTCAGTTTAAAAATAAAAATGGACACAATATATATATATTCCAAGTCATATATTTTATATGCAGTTTTCCGTTTTAAAAACACACAGTGAAATGCTTGCAATAAAGGGCGCGTATTTCCAGTATGCTGTATATTTATAACAACTTTATATATCCTGTTTTGAACACTACGAAATATTTCCAATAAATTGTGCAGTCTTATGATGTCGAGTCACGGTGCATTAGCGTTTTGTTTGGCAATATACAATGCAACATCCGATACGCTGCGCGGATGGCTCGTTTTAAATATCACGTTGCAAGAATCCTTGTTTGATGTTAGGCAAGAGATAATCTTTCAAAAACTCCGACATTCCTTTCGCGGTGACTCAGCCCCCGCTGTAAAGTTTCCGTGTTTGACTCATGCACAAACAAACTAATCTTTCACAATATCCTCACTGTCGTTGGGTCTCATATCCACAGCCTAACCCGTCCTCCCAACGGTTTCCCAACATCAAGAAACAGCCGTACTAAAATGCCCGTATGCTAACCTACCAGAGGACCCAAAACAGAAAACGGAACAGTATGTCAATTTCGCGAGCCGCTTTCATTTTTCTAGTACGACAATTTTTTGGCCTTAAGTAGAGTATACGTCAAAATGCCCCTGTGCCAGGGGCATTTTGTCCCCTACGGGCTCACCATAGCCCGTGCTACTTGGAACTTGTTCCGAGTAGCTGAATCTAACACAACAACATCTGGGGAAGTATACTCACTCACCCCTGAAGTATACCAAGTGAACACTCACACCAGCGTCCGCTGAGCACCCATTGACTTGGGTAGGAAAGAGAACATTAGTACAGTCACCCGTTTGTCACAATGGTGTCATTGTACCACAAGTCTTGTCCTCCTGGTTGGTTGAGTCTTGTCCTGGCTGGTTGATCAGTCCAGCAACCAGGAGGCCTGGTCGTCGACCGGGCAGTTTGTCCAAATGGCAGTTTGTCCATACGGGCAAACTGCCAAATTCAGACTTGTAAGAGAACAGGTTGTCAACTCCCAGGTATACCTATTTACTGCTAGGTAACTACGCTACAAGACCGATCATCAAGTACCAATACATACACACTACCAGATGGCCTCTGACCTTTCAATACAGACAAGGTAACACCACAAGACTGTGGTTGACCTTTCATCTTCAACTAGAACACTAACAAACTGCAAACTACACACAGTGTTAACTCATATAAATGTAAATATATCTGATCACCCATCTATTTATCGAATTTATTTACATTTAATTTAAATTAAAACATATAAACGTAATTAACCTTTGTTAAGACTTTACATTTACAAAATAACGGACACCAGTGCGGAGAGGGGGGGGGGGGAGTTTACCCTTTAAACTCGATTTTGAAATGCAACAAAGGAGCCGTTATATAACGGTTCGCCCTAAGCCAAATATTTTATGTAAAATGCTATACACAGCCAAAAACAAATTGGTAATAATTAAAATAACAGTACTGCAGCTAGGTAATAATTACACGGCAATTATTCTGGCTTTACGACAAAAAAAATGACCAACATTGAATTTGAATAAAATGCCGGGAATTTCGAGAAAAATTTTTGAATTTATTTCCTAAGCGCTTCGCTACAGTGCAACGGCTGAACAAATTTCAAAAAAGCAAAACTTTCTCCCTTCATTTACTTCCATTTTCTGCACATCCACAACTCAAAATGCAAAAACTTTTGTCATAATAACTTTCTCTCATTAGCCAAAAAGAAACAAAAATTGATCCGAGGTTATTGGAATATTTAATGAAATTACTTTTGCGTATTCCGAAAAACATAAATGTTTTCCTCAAGAACAATATTAACCCCACAAACTTTAGCACAAAAACGTTATATATAGCATAAAAAGCTAGACACCACCAGGATCACAACAATAACCTGACGAAAGGCGACTGAAACAGCCATTAGCACGTGGCAGGTAAGGGAAGCGAAATGAAGCAGCCAAGAGCAACGGTCTGCCAATTAACCAGCTAGTTAAATCAGTCTGGTAATTTCCCGAAGGAGAGTCTCAAGGAGTGCCTGTAACGTCGTCTTTATTGAAGAGAGCTGTAGTGACAGTAAGGAACGAGGAGGAAGAAGAGATAAGAGCAAGAAAAGAGATAAGGGGGAGTAAAGTATAAAAGCGGTAACATAGGACCTCGTACAACCTATTATGACGCAGTTCAGACTGACTTTGACATGACCTAACAAAACTACTCCTAACCTGATCTGCCTAGGCCTGATCTTAGGATATATATATATATATATACAGGCTGCGTGATATTTAGCACAGGGCACCGCTCCAGTGCCAGGTAAGTCCACTACGGCGCTCACCATAGCCCGTGCAACTTGGAACTTGTTCCGAGTAGCTGAATCTAAAACAACAACATGATATTTAGCGTACCACAGCTAAAAGAACACACACTCTTCACCATATTCTCATTACTATGGTTTTAAATGCAACTTTATTTTCTGTACATCGTTTTTTTAAAGGTATATTCCTCTATGTTGCAGCAGCGTGCCTGGAGGGAGTAAACAGTCATGATAAAACAGAATAACACAAGGGGCAACAAAGAACATAAAACGTGAGAACAACAAAAGGCGCCAAAATAACAATAGGAAAAAACAAAAGCGCCAGAGATTTCCTGGAGAGAGCCGGGAGGGAAAAAATCTGACTGGGGAAACTCTCGGCACCAAAAATTCCTGGCGAGCAGCACACCCTGGCAGGGAAAAAACCCTCTGACAGTGCAGCTAGCAGGGAAAATCTGGCAAAAATAAGACGTATAACACTCAACTCTGAAGATTAGAAGGAAATATATACTCTCTCAAAATTCCGACAACAAAAAAGTGAGATTTTAATCGAAATACATAATAATACAGACGTCTTTATTGTTTAATGAGTCATTTTTTTTAATAAAACGTGAATTTCCCCACCTAGCAAGTCTCGGCCAAACTGGGAATGCAATCTTTGTCAGAGAAATCATTAGGTAGATACTCAGTCTGCCGTTTCAGTTTCCAGGAATATCCTGGAAAATAATGAGCGGGCACATAGATTTCAGTATAGATTTTAAACTGGCTCACACGTTCGCGATCTTCACGAACGTGTCGATGAAGTGGAACGTTCGAATTCCGTTGAGGGCGGATGGCGGGAACGCGTGAGCCAATAGCCTTCCAGCAAGCTTCCCAGTGTTGCCGTCTCGAGGCGCACCCCAACAGAAAACGAAATAACTTTTCATACAAATTAACATTGCGAGCAAATTTAAGAATAAAAGAAAGGATTAGTGTTTGAACAGAGTTTTCAACGAAGTAATAATTAACTGTTTATGAGCGGTAAAGTTGTTAACTGTGTTTTAACAGATAAACGTCTGCTCTTAACTGGTAGGGAGACTGGAGCAACAGGAGACAGAAAAACAAAAAATCCTCATATATATATATATATATATATATATATATATATATATATATATATATATATATATATATATATATATATATATATATATATAATTGTAAATAATAACCGTTAACCGTTTTTTACCGTTATAATAATGGTAAAAAACATAAAATAAAACAAAAAAATGATCCTGATATAACAGACAAGATTGTTTCCTACAATTCGCAAAGAAACATTTAATAGTACACACGACCGCTTCATACACTTAATAAAACAGCCACGGTTATATAAAAGGAAATTTAGATCAGCAGCTCTTTACCACCGAGAGCCTTTCACGTACAAGGGGGGAAAACTAATGAGTTTTTTTCAAGATGCAAGACGTGCCGGGCGGGCGGCCGTGTTTTGGGAAGGGGAAAGGCGGGAAGAGGGGGCTGGACATGCCCTGCAAAGGAAAGAAATGGAGAGGAAAAGATGGGAAGGTGTGAAGGGAAAGGGACAACTGAGTGTTTGGAAAGGGTGTGTGTGTGTTGTGGGTGAGGGGAGGTAGTGTGCGCGCGCACGAAGGCAGATAACGGCAGAAATGAAAAGGTTTTGCGGCAGCGCCGCAAAACCATCAACCAATACACATTCCTAGACAATTTTAGCAAATTCAAATGTGCAATTAGTTAAATATAAATAAAAAAATCTACTAGCACACAAAATGCAGAAAACATGACTTGAAAACTTTATGAAGGCTTCTCAGGAAGAACATCCCATCTGCAGGACAACTTTCCCGCCACAAGTCGTCGCCCTCTGCACCGAAGTCCGCCCAAAACCTCTCCCCCAGATGGGAATAGTGCCACACCTACAGTATACATTATTACATTCCTCTTCATTATGACGAATGAAGAGTCTACAAGTCTGGCATGATTACGCTGATGACTAGTTACATATAGTGAATGAACTGTATGCAGGGGCTTCTGACAGTGGACAGCGCTTCGGATTCGTAGTCCTGAGGTTTCGGGTTCGATGCCCGGTGGAGGCGGAAACAAGTGGGCAGAGTTTCTTTCACCCTGATGAACCTGTTCACCTAGGTACCTGGGAGTTAGACATCCTGCTTCCTTGGGGCGTGTAACAAAAAGGAGGCCTGGTCGAGGACCGAGCCGCGGGGACGCTATAAGCCCCGAAATCATCAAGATAAGATGGACTCGGGTGGAAGCCAAGATAACATGGGTGATCAATAATTAAACATTTCCCCGGGAATATCAGACGAGGATAAGAGGACACAGAGGGGGATAAAAAGAATGGCGACGCTTGTAGTACACAAATTTGAAGAGATCAATATCAAGGAAGCCAATGGTTTATAGAGCATCATGGGTTGTGATGCCTCTCCCTATCCCCTCGCAACCCGTTCTCGCAAATTCGTAAAGTCAATATTGACTTATTAACTACGTGCATAGGTGATATACTAAACATAATAGATACCCTTAAAAAGATTCATAGAAAACACCGACCTTACCTAACCTTGTTAGTATCTTAAGATAAGCATCTTATTGCTTCGTAATTACAATTATTACCTAACCTATAATAGGTATAGGTTAAGTAATAATTGTAATTACGAAGCAATAAGATGCTTATCTTAAGATACTAACAAGGTTAGGTAAGGTCGGTGTTTTCTATGAATCTTTTTATGGGTATCTTGACCCTCAACAAACCCCCGGTTGAGCAACAGAGACTTCGAGCAGAGATACGAACAGAGTTGACCAAACCACACGCTAGGAAGTGAAGGGACGACGACGTTTCGGTCCGTCCTGGACCATTCTCAAGTCGATCCCTTCACTTTCTAGTGTGTGGTTTGGTTTGGCGTACGAACATTTGCGTAAATGCCACATTAAAGCGAACACCGAGGTAAACTGTATTCACCTAGTTGTGTTTGCGGGGGTTAAGCTTTGCTCTTTCGGCCCGCCTCTCAACTGTCAATCAACTGTTTACTAATTACTTTTTTCCCCCACACCATTCACACACATATACCCCCCCCCCCCCCCCAGGAAGCAGCCCGTGACAGCTGACTAACTCCCAGGTACCTATTTACTGCTAGGTAACAGGGGCATTCAGGGTGAAAGAAACTTTGCATATTTGTTTCTGCCTGGTGCGGGAATCGAACCCGCGCCACAGAATTATGAATCCTGCGCGCTATCCACCAGGCTACCAGGTCCCCCTCGTATGATGGTTCGTGTAACCGATAGAAACTAAGGCAGCATCCACACCCAGTCTTTTCCCCCTAGGGTTTCCCAACGTCAAGAAACCGTCGTACTAAAGTACTCTCTTATGCTAACCCACCAGAGGACCCAAAACAGAAAACGGGCCAGTATGTCAATTTTGCGAGCCAATCCAAAGGAAACGACCAATTTAAACTGCTTATTGTCACTCATCGAGAGTAAGATATCTGTGAGGGGGGGGGGAGGACCAGTATATACATTCAGCACTAACAGGTACACTTATGTATCTACTTACGAAACCTGTATATCTGTCCTCGATTATGGCAGCTTAGATTGTATTTATTAAACAGTTTACGAGCTTGGAAACGCTACGAGGTCGTTCTCGACCCCATGTTTATTATTATAAACAACCTCATATGTTGTTGTTTAAGATTAGCTACTTGGTACAATAAGTTCCAAGTAGCACGGGCTATGGTGAGCCCGTAGTTTGTACCTCATAGCATTTCCTAGCTCGTAAATTGTTCAGTAAATACAGACTAAGCCGCCATGATGAAGAACGATGAACAGGCTACCTCAGTGAACACTTTAAGTGATAAATCCTGACCCTGATGATCGTACTCAACACAGGAGAGGATGAGCATCTGGTGGTCGAGGAGCAAGTATGTGAAGCACTTCATGGAGGGTTCCAGTGTGCTCCTTCAAGCTGGAACTCTACATTTACTTGGAGTTTCACCTACATTTACCTGCTCCGGGAGTTTTCCTCCACTAGCCGGGCCTGGGGGCCACGATCTCAGAGAACAGGATTTAGTAAACAATTGAGAACAGGTGGATCCACAATATAAATTTTGTATATAACACTAGCCAGAGGCGAATGAACATTTTCAGCGCACAAAAGAATCTGTTCAGACTTTTATCGAACGCTTTTAGACCGCTCCTCTTTGCTCACTCAAGCTCCTCTTTCCTCTCTCTGTGTCTCTCTGTGTCTCTCTCTCTCTCTCTCTCTCTCTCTCTCTCTCTCTCTCTCTCTCTCTCTCTCTCTCTCTCTCTCTCTCTCTCTCTCTCTCTCTCCAGTACAGCTACACATGAATACAACTTGGAACAAAACAGACATCAGCTCAGAAACTCCACAAAACACTATAAAACGCCTATTAAAATTACTGGTTATCAACTAATATAACTTACCTGGTCGGGCGTGTAGCAGCAGACAAGACTCTCAAACAATTATATAAAACACATAGCAATAAAAAAAATAAAGACATACATTACCTGTACAGAGAAAGGCAGCATATGCCATTAACATCACAGCCTAAACAAAACTATACTTACAACAACATATCCCCACCCCATAAAAAAGACCTAATCGCTCTGGAAAAAAAAATTAACTCTCCCTATTAAAAGCGCCAAAATTATTTGAAAAATTAGTCGTTGGTACAACCCCCCACCCGACCCTCCCCCGGGGTGCGGAGAGGGCGCATGCGCAGCACAGTACCTGACTAACGCGGACTCGTGGTTCGCCGTCGCCGCTCTCCTGCATACCGCTGCCAACACCGCCTGCGGGAAGGAAACAAACTTTGAGTCTTTGCTTTATGGTGGAAACATAACATAGTAACGTGATGACCACACCACTCACACCGGAAGATGTGACGACCACGTTTCGTCCCTCATCGACTTGATAATGGTCCAGGGCGGAGCGAAACGTCGTTGTCTACCGCGTAACGTGGTGGAGGTGGGGTCCCTCGATTGTTTCAAGCGCGGGTTGGACAAGTATATGAGTGGGATTGGGTGATTATAGATAGGAGCTGGCTCGTATGGGCCAATAGGCCTTCTGCAGTTACCTTTGTTCTTATGTTCTTAATGTCTCCTTGGGCCAGATTCACGAAAGCACTTACGAACGTGTACATATTTCCTCAATCTTCGACGGCTTTGGTTACATTTATTAAACAGTTTACAAGCATGAAAACTTGCCAATCAACTGTTGTTATTGTTATAAACAGCCTCCTGGTGCTTCGGAGCTCATTAACTGTTTAATGATTGTAAACAAAGCCGCCAAAAATTGAGAAAAGATGTACAGGTTCGTAAGTGCTTGCGTAAGTGGTTTCATGAATCCGTCTTCTGGTGTGTGGTTTGAGTCATCATATCTTCAGCCACGTTATTGTGACTCTTCGTCAGTAACGTAGTAACATGTTCAGATGTTCCTCTGTAGGAGACGCAAATGTATAGCTACTGCTTGTATGATTTTCCTGAAAGAAGAGGCAATTATACTCACAAACTCACAAAACACGGAACCAGTTCCAAGTAGCACGGGTTATGGTGAGCCCGTAGAGGACTTTACCTGGCACAGGAGCAGTGCTGTGTCATGTGTGTGTGTATGTGAAAAAAAGAGGCACGAGGTTCATACCAGTAATAAACACGTATGTCAGCCTTTGATCCATTGTGAGGATGTCTCCCCCTCACCCACCCAGGCCTGTCCCTCGCTGCCAGTCTTCAAAGACTCCTCACCGCTGCCTTAACACAGGAGAGCAAAGAAAAGTCTGTTTTCTTAAAACTTTGTTTTGTGTCGAATATAGACGCTGTTCTTAAAAAGATTCCTCCAATTTGCATCCGCAAGATAACGTAATTTACGAGTTAATAAACGTTAATCTTCTTGTTTGATAAACTGTTTCCCTTGAAAAAAGTGTAGCAAGTCCCAGCTGTGTCTGGGATGGCAGGATGAACAATGGCAGGATGGCAGCTGTGGCAGGATGAACAACCCAGCGGGTTTGCTTCCAAGTGGCAGAGCGTCATGGCAGCATGGAAAAGAATTCCATCTGCAGGCGACTTGAGAATGGTTCAGGACGGACCGAAACGTCGTCGTCCCTTCACCTTCTAGTGTGTCTTCTGGTCAAGAATTCCATCGTCCACAAGAGCAACTCAGGGAAAGAAAATGGGGGGACAAGAGTACCTGAAATGCCTATATTAACACGTGACACCTTTGAGAGGACGGAGTGAGGCACTCTGAGGGATGCCATGATGCCCTAGAGTGCCAAGAGGTCACACCGACCACTGACGCTACTGCTCAAGGCGGAGATGACATAATGCACGCTGCTCTTAGTCTATCAGCATCACTAAGACATTACCACATGACTGTTAACCAACAAGTCTTGATAAGGGTCCGGATAGAAACGTTATCGGTCCGGATAGAAACGTTATCATTTCCAGAGGTGTGCTTCGTTATTTGTTTATCGTTATTTATCTCTCATCTCTCTCTCTCCCTTCCTCCTCCCCCTGGTCGTAACTTCTCAATCTTCCCTCTACCTCATTCCATACCTTCCCTACACCGCCAGGGCCGGAAATGACTCGGTGGTTCCATCAGCCGGAGTGACGCTTCCAATCTGACGACGTTCTACCGACAATGGTACCATGTTATGCGCCTGCCAGGTGAAGGATGGCCACACTCCACACCAGCACCCCACACCTGCGTCGCCGGGGGCTGGTTACCACTCCACACCAGCACCTACACCTGCGTCGCCGGGGGCTGGTTACCACTCCACACCAGCACCTACACCTGCGTCGACGGGGGCTGGTTACCACTCCACACCAGCACGTTGCAACCCGTTCTCGCACTTGCTTATAGTCAATATTGGCTTATTTAATAAGTGCATATGTGACATACTAATTGTTTGTGAATAGTTTAGTTTACCTTGAAAAGCTTCTACAATTATTACTTAAATAATTGAAATTTACAATTATTACTTAACCTATACCGTTGATAGATTAAGTAATAATTGTAAATAAGAAGCAATAAGATGCTTATCTTAACATACTAAGAAGGTTAGATGAGGTCGGTGTTTTCTATTAAGCTTTTCAAGGTAAACTAAAGTATTCACAATCAATTAGTATGTCACATATGCACTTATTAAATAAGCCAATATTGACTATAAGCAAGTGCGAGAACGGGTTGGCACCCACACCGATAACCTCGAAGAATGGCCAACACAGGCATTTAAATGAGCATTTATATATTATCCTACTCAACAAGGGAGGTAAACACATTAACAAAAACTACAAAGCAGTCACACCAACAACACACATTAAGTAAATAGAATTAAATGAATGAAATCACACATTAAATATTTAAAAAAGAAAGATCAGGAATCAGATTTCTAGTCTTGTGGAACAAATCAGCTTTACAACCCATGTCATATCTTGAGGTTATCTTGAGATGATTTCGGGGCTTTTAGTGTCCCCGCGGCCCGGTCCTCGACCAGGCCTCCACCCCCAGGAAGCAGCCTGTGACAGCTGACTAACACCCAGGTACCTATTTTACTGCTAGGTAACAGGGGCATAGGGTGAAAGAAACTCTGCCCATTGTTTCTCGCCGGCGCCTGGGATCGAACCCAGGACCACAGGATCACAAGTCCAGCGTGCTGTCCGCTCGGCCGACCGGCTCCCTGTCAACATGTGTTTCCAGCTAGAAGATCGTGCCTTTAGCAATTACTCAACTATTACTACTACAACAAAATGATGGAAACATTGGAAGATAACCAAAATGAATTTTTTTAACATTAACATTAAACGTTAAAATTAAACGTAATTCTGGATACAGGAAGCAATCAGCACTCCTCACGGATTTAAAACAAGTAAAGGATCTAGAAAACAAAAATAATATGAGACGACCTAACGTCCAGTGAACATAAAACAAATATATCAGCCAACTACGACTCATCACATCATCCAGGGATGCTGCCACAATCATCCCACTTTTCCAATCATTCGCGCTATCCTGGCTTGGGCACTGCTCAGTATCCACTTCATCTTACAAAGTAGAAGAGATTTAAACAAAATAGAAAGAATACAGGGAATATACGGCACGCTCAGACACAGTAAATTACTGGGACCATCTGAAAGCACTCGCATGCAATCTCTGGAAAGGAGAGGAGAGAGAGAGAGAGAGAGAGAGAGAGAGAGAGAGAGAGAGAGAGAGAGAGAGAGAGAGAGAGAGAGAGAGAGAGAGAGAGAGAGAGAGAGAGAGAGAGAGAGAGAGCCTCCCCCTCACTCAAAAATTCTTGAGTGAGGGGAAGGCAGGGTTGGTTGGGGTAGAGAGTAGTTACGACGGATATATAAGAAAGTTCATTGATGTCTAGAAGTCTTTACCACAGACGGGACCGTTCAGTTGTAATGGCATATATCAAGTATATATTTCCGTAGTCTTCCATAGACAGGGTAAGAAAGCAGTTAAGCGACAAAGTGCCCCTTCATTATTGAGCAAACAACCGGAGGAGGTGATTATTGAAGTGATTAAATGCCACAATTAGGAGGTAGTTAATGTTTACATTTTCATGTGAGGTCCGTGAGCGTGTTAGGGAACAGTTCCACCAGCTTTACACGTTGCTTAATACTTATTGACTTTGTGTGAGCCATGGTGGAACAGTGGAGGAGTGGGAGGGGGAGGGGGTGGTGGCTGAGTAGGGGGTGGTGGCTGAGTTGGGGGTGGGGGTGAGTAGGGGGGTGGTGGGTGGCAAGTGGTGGGAGAGGCGGGTAGGCGGAGGTAGACAGAATACTGGGGCTTATGATCAATAGAACGGGGATAAAAATTCACGTAAGGGACCGACTAAACAAAGCCAAAGCAGCCCTAGGAAAACTGAGGAGATTCCGAAGCCTCAGTACAAACATTCAGATCCACCTATATAAGGCTCTAGTTCGGCCGTATCTAGAGTATCCCCCAGTACCACTACACATCTTAAAGAAAACATGCAAAAACTGTAAACAGTGCAAAATAAGGCGCTAAGGAGAGCAGCAAAACACCGTCCACCATATGATCAGACAATCCAAGAGTTCCATGAACTCCTGAACATACAGCCACTAAACATCAGACTACAGCACCAAGCCATCAGGGTGTGGAACACCATCGAAATGTTAGAGGACCCGATGTTAGAAAGATTACTCCAAGATGAGACGCCCCGCTCCCACAGCTGGTGGCCCAAGAGCCTCGATTTACTAGATGAAAACCCCGCCCCACAGTACATAATTCCCCCGATGAAATACTGACCAGAAATCCCTCCCCCAATACTTGAAAACAACTGTATATATATATATATATATATATATATATATATATATATATATATATATATATATATATATATATATATATATATATATGAATATATATACGTATACATATATAAATCAACACATAATAATAATAAAATAAATAGCCTTAAACAGAACAACATGTGTGGAAGCATCAGAGTGTGTATATATGAATGTTACACAGTATTCATCTATAGACATCCATATATGCTGAAATACATGTGAAGAACCTCTCTCACACACACACAGCTCCCTGACAAGAGAGAGCAAGCTTAGCTTAGCTGCCAACACCGTGTCAGCAAGGCGGACAGCCCGCCTGCTTTCATAACTCGATCCTCTTTACGCCTCAACAAAAAATAGAGGTGGGTGGAGGGTGCAGCAATGGAAGAATAGGAGACAAGACTGAGGGAAACAGAATTGAGAAAGAAGACACAAAATATAAGTGTTTAAAACCTACTTGTGCCCCATCCCATTCTATCCCTCTCTCTCTCTCTCTCTCTCTCTCCCCCGGGGTCCAGGGCCCAGACAGAGAAGGCCGCCCCACAAATATTTATTCTGGCGCTGAAGGCCGCGGGTATAATGACACACAGTGTCAGAGTTCAAGGAAACTCCATTAACGACTCTTGCTCGTTTCAGGTGATCAGACTTGACCTGGCTATTCCTGAATAGCAAACAGCCTGGTTACCCTTCCACGCGCCACCCTACATTACGGCTCATGCCATACATTACTTTTTTTTCTAAAGGTCTCAACGACAAATATGTTTTTAAATTAAAAAAAAGTTTCGGATGAGTAAAGAGGGACATGATTGAAATATATAAATGAATGAAAAAAAAATCCAGAACTCCAATCCTCTCCAGGCAATGAGATAGTGAGGGATTTCTCGCGTTTTTTCATCAAGCCCTGTTATGTGGGAGAACTCGGTGCCAATGCTTAATGCACTGACTTGCTTATAAACCACAAGTTTGAAGTACATAACTTTTAGACACTCAACCCACCAGGGGACTCGAACACTGGCCATCAAGAGTGTCTAAAAGTTATATACTTCAAACTTGTGGTTTATAAGCAAGTCTGTGCATTAAGCATTGGCACTGAGTTCTCCCACATAACAGGGCTTGATGAAAAAACGCGAGAAATCCCTCACTATCTCATTGCCTGGAGAGGATTGGAGTTCTGGTTGGTTAAATACCCCAGAATTTCTACCTCTTTAGGGCTCTGAAGTATGGTGTAGTGGATACAGTGCGTAACTGCCACCTTGATGGCCAGTGTTCGAGTCCCCCCGGACTACTTGAAACTTTTGATTCCACGTAGGGAATCTTAAACACCAACAACAACTCTGTAGTTTCCTTGATGCCTATATTCTTATGAAAGCAGACTATTAAACGTAGAATTTAGTAATTATATCTTTTATAATTATATTATATTATACTTTAGTAACTATATTATACACTTTATATCTGCGCCAAGACAATACAAATAACTGTAATTTCGTCATTCACTGGCGAATGTAGATAGATTTTAACATTACACTTCTGTAATTAAGAGAAACAATTAAGAGGACTCGCCAGGACCCCTGCGAGTAGCCTTGACCTTTAGGGGGGGGGGGGGGAGGATCTGCACATAATTACTCCATGTAAGTAGCTTACCAGCTCCCTGGTTTGACCAAAACCTGTTTGCCTGTTGCAGCTACACCCACACATTCCCAGGAAGCAGCCCATAACAGCTGTCTAACTCCCAGGTACCTATTTACTGCTAGATGAACAGGAGGCATCAGGGTGAAAGAAACTCTGCCCATTTGTTTCCGCCACCGCCGGGGATCGATCCCCGGACCCTAGGGCTACGAATCCCGAGCGCTGTCTACTCAGCCGTCAGGCCCCCCGGAGACGCAGGCATGTGTGTGTGTGTGATTGTAGTAATAGTGGTTTAATATAATATGTAGCCCTTGTACCTTCTAATATACCTTTGTATTATATAACCCAGACAGCGTTCATGGCAATGAACACTAAAAGTTCAGAGTACAGCAGTCCCAAGTTCCAAGTGTTCAGAGTACAACAACCCCAAGTTCCAAGTGTTTAGAGTACAGCAGTCCCAAGTTCCAAGTGTTCGGAGTACAGCAGTCCCAAGTTCCAAGTGTTCAGAGTACAACAACCCCAAGTTCCAAGTGTTCAGAGTACAGCAACCGTAGTTCCAAGTGTTCAGAGTACAGCAACCGTAGTTCCAAGTGTTCAGAGTACAACAACTCCAAGTTCCAAGTGTTCAGAGTACAGCAACCCCAAGTTCCAAGTGTTCAGAGTACAACAACTCCAAGTTCCAAGTGTTCAGAGTACAACAACCCCAAGTTCCAAGTGTTCAGAGTACAACAACTCCAAGTTCCAAGTGTTCAGAGTACAACAACCCCAAGTTCCAAGTGTTCAGAGTACAACAACCCCAAGTTCCAAGTGTTCAGAGTACAGCAACCCCAAGTTCCAAGTGTTCAGAGTACAACAACTCCAAGTTCCAAGTGTTCAGAGTACAGCAACCCCAAGTTCCAAGTGTTCAGAGTACAACAACTCCAAGTTCCAAGTGTTCAGAGTACAGCAACCCCAAGTTCCAAGTGTTCAGAGTACAACAACTCCAAGTTCCAAGTGTTCAGAGTACAACAACCCCAAGTTCCAAGTGTTCAGAGTACAGCAACCCCAAGTTCCAAGTGTTCAGAGTACAACAACTCCAAGTTCCAAGTGTTCAGAGTACAGCAACCCCAAGTTCCAAGTGTTCAGAGTACAGCAAATCCAAGTTCCAAGTGTTCAGAGTACAGCAGTCCCAAGTTCCAAGTGTTCAGAGTACAGCAGTCCCAAGTTCCAAGTGTTCAGAGTACAGCAACCCCAAGTTCCAAGTGTTCAGAGTACAGCAACCCCAAGTTCCAAGTGACAACCCCAGTTCCAAGTGTTCAGAGTACAGCAACCTCCCCCCCACCCCAACCCACCCCGCCCTACATGTCGGGGACGTGGGAGTGTATGTGAGGGGGAGCCCTGCCACGACCCCACACTACCTTGCTGATCAATACCCGAGGTGGGTGAGAGCAGGCGGAAAAGGGAGAGGTGGGGTGGGAGTGTGTGGGAGAGGAGGAGGAGGGGAGGGGGGCAAGACACACTACCGACTGTACAAGGTGATGTGGGAGGGAAGGGAAGGGGATATATCCCCTTCCCTTCGTCGTGAAAGGGAAAGACCAAGAGACAAGCCACACACTTCAACCTGCAGGAAATAGGGTGATAATAGGGCCGTGGGATGGGCATGTTCAGAAAGGTGGAATGATGTAGGTGGAATGATGAGAAGTGATGGATGATGAATGATGGAGAAGGAGGAGAATGATGGAGAATTTCTCCACCTCTTAACAAGAAATGTAACTTGTTTAAAGAGATGGAGAAGCTAGTTAGCCTATGGAACGAGGACCTGATTCACAGGATGGGTGGAACGGCCAGGTATAGGACGGGATGAGTTGCTGGGACAGACTGCAGGATGGAAAGGGATGGCAGAAGAAATAGTGAAGAGGCAGCGGGACTAGGCACGCTGAAGAACTCTCACGAAGAGGGTATTAAAAGTATCAACACAAGACAGAACTCGAAACAATGGGTATAAATTGGATAAGTTTAGATTTAGGAAAGACTTGGGTAAATACTGGTTCGGTAACAGGGTTGTTGATTTGTGGAACCAATTACCGCGTAACGTGGTGGAGGTGGGGTCCCTCGATTGTTTCAAGCGTGGGTTGGACAAGTATATGAGTGGGATTGGGTGGTTATAGATAGGAGCTGCCTCGTATGGGCCAATAGGCCTTCTGCAGTTACCTTTGTTCTTATGTTCTAACTCTCTCTCCGTGAGAGAGCGGAGAACGGAGAATTGAGAGTTCACACACAGGGTGTGAATGAACAAGAACTCTGTCACAAATGGAACAGTGGAATGAGACAGGAAAACGGACGAAGGAACGACGGAACAAGTTGTGCAGCTGCGGCTGTGTGGACATAGAGATAAACCTAGAATACAGCTCATTTGAGTAGAGACTGAGATGGAAGGGGGAAACATGAAAGGAGGGGAAATGGAAAATGAAAGGGGAAGCGACGCGATAAGATAAGAGAAAAAGGGAACAAGTACGGGATACCCCAAAAAATTAATTGCCATACAGAGGGTAGGAGAGAGTGGGGGGGGGGGATTGTGAATAGACCCAGGCCAGGGTTGGAGATTAAAAGCTGAATGGAGAGCAGTGAGGAGGACACAGATGATTGTAGGAGTAGAGAGGGTTGGGGGGGGGGGTGAGAGGAAGGAGGAGAGAGTGAGAGAGGAAGAAGGAGAGAGTGAGAGAGGAAGAAGGAGAGAGTGAGAGAGGAAGAAGGAGAGAGAGAGAGAGGAAGTAAGGGGGGGGGGGTAAGAATAAAGACTGCAATGTTAGTAGGAGAAATTGACTGAACGGTAAAAAGTGAGAGAAAATTGAAGTGAGGGAAGAGAGTGAGGGGTGAGGGGAAGAGGGTGAGAGAAAAGAGGGGAAGCAAGTACCCCACAGGCGACCATCTTGCGTGTTCCAATGCAACAACTCACAAGGAAAACAACAACAACACTGAAGAACACAACTGTCCACAACTGGACCAACAAAATACGCCACCACAAAACTACAAACAAACAAACAAACACATCAAAACACGAATACAAACACACGAAACTCATACTAAAGGATTCAAACAAACACAAATAATAAACTAAGTCAGGTATTTCACAGGTCAGGGGGTGGGGGGGGGCCGTGCCCCCCTGTTCTTCCTAGCAACCATGCTCGTCGGTTACTATGGCAACACCCCCTACATTTTTGCTATGTAATTCTTTGAAAAAAAGTAAACGTTTATGCCGTGTCGCTAAAGTTTCTAGATCAACATTTATGCAAAATTTCAGCCAGGTCCATTCGAGAGAGAGAGAGAGAGAGAGAGAGAGAGAGAGAGAGAGAGAGAGAGAGAGAGAGAGAGAGAGAGAGAGAGAGAGAGAGAGAGAGAGAGAGAGAGAGAGAGGAGGGACGGGAGGGGAGATGGGGACACAAGACCTGACAAAGTAATTACTCTAAGATTCGAGGAATTCTACTTTTTATTTTAAGAGTTCAAGAAAGGCTCACAAACAAGAGGATTCCGTGAAGGCTAAATTACGCCACACACACACCACAGGCTCACACATCTCTCCTAAATACATCTTCCCTAAAGTGAGAGCCTCACAGCATGTTATCATGTGAGTTTACGGGCTCACCATAGCCCGTGCTACATGGACACTTCGTTCTAAGTAGCTAAATCTGAAACAACAACAGCATGTTATCTTTATACATGAGCTCCGTCAATGGTTCGAAAGCTACACTCGGTCATAAAACAGAATACCACACACGTACCAGTGTACTCACCTATTTGTGCTTGCGGGGGTTGAGCTTTGGCTCTTTGGTCCCGCCTTTGGTACCAGTGTGTGTGTGTGTGTGTGTGTGTGTGTGTGTGTGTGTGTGTGTGTGTGTGTGTGTGTGTGTGTGTGTGTGTGTGTGTGTGTGTGTGTGTAGTATTATGTTTATTTACACTATATTCTCACGTCATCCAGCGATGAGCTACTGGGGCCCTGGAGCTAAGACCTGACGTCACCGAGTATGCTGAGGGAAAAGGTGACACTAAACAAATCGATAAAATCTATGTTACATTCCCAAGACTGAAAACACACCTATAACTATAAGGACTTATATGCACTCTTTCTTGAATGTTTGAATTGCTGGGTATACTTTATTATTGTTAGTCACGGGTTGGTCTCTCTCTCTCCCTCTCTCTCTCTCTCTCTCTCTCTCTCTCTCTCTCTCTCTCTCTCTCTCTCTCTCTCTCTCCTGGCCATGGAGACCAAGCACCCCGACACACACATCACAAACACAGCTATTAAAACACCGTGACAGTTCGTACACACAAAAGCTAGGGAGTGTTTTAGTAATAAATCTATTCCCTGTTGTTTTAATTCATCCCTTCACTTTACTCAACTTGCTCCTACAACTGCCCGTACCACTTTACTGATGCTACAACCACTCGTATTGTCTGGTTATTATTAGTTCTGCCTTTTATAACTATTAGGTCTGATAAGGCAATTTCTTCCATTATTACCCACTGTTAATTCAACTTCTATTGCTGCTACAATTACTTCTCCCATTATTATTACTTTTAAGATAATAAAAACACTTGTTATTAACGTGTATAACATCAAACGTACATTTGTAAATGTAAGTTGTATTAGCATTATCAATGTTTCTGTTTTACATTTACACACTTGAGAGTAAAGGAGGTTTTCCTGCAGTGTGTCTAGCCCCACTAGAGGGCGAGGACGGGGGCCCCAACACCACTACCAGGGCGAGGACAGGCCCCAACACCACTACCAGGGCGAGGACGGGCCCCCAACACCACTACCAGGGCGAGGACGGGCCCCACCACCACTACCAGGGCGAGGACGAGCCCCCAACACCACTACCAGGGCGAGGACGGGCCCCCAGCACCACTACCAGGGCGAGGACGGGCCCCCAGCATCACTACCAGAGCGAGGACGGGCCCCCAACACCACTACCAGGGCGAGGACGGGCCCAACACCACTACCAGGGCGAGGACAGGCCCCAACACCACTACCAGAGCGAGGACAGGCCTCCCAGCACCACTACCAGGGCGAGGACAGGCCCCAACACCACTACCAGAGCGAGGACAGGCCCCAACACCACTACCAGAGCGAGGACAGGCCTCCCAGCACCACTACCAGGGCAAGAACGAGCCCCCAACACCACTACCAGGGCGAGGACGGGGCCCCAACACCACTACCAGGGCGAGGACGGGGCCCCAACACCACTACCAGGGCGAGGACGGGCCCCCAACACCACTACCAGGGCAAGAACGAGCCCCCAACACCACTACCAGGTCGAGGACAGGCCCCCCGGCGCCCCAAGCCTCATCACCAGTCAATTACCTTCAAAAGCCGCCGTACGGGGGAAACACAAACCACATTTTAGAGCCAAAAGGCAGTTTGCATGAAATAAATTGTGTCCCGAATGGGAGAGTCGGGAAGGAAAGGTGCGCGTTCCTTGCTGTGAGGACCTGAGACTTTGCAGGAGACGGAGGAGGGAGAGAAGGAGAGGACGCGGGAAAGATGGTAGTGAGAGGGCACGGGGAGGAAGATGGCGAGAGGCCTGGAGGGCGCGGAAGAAAGATGGCGAGAGGGCGCGGGAAAGATGGTAGTGAGAGGGCGCGGGGAGGAAGATGGCGAGAGGCCTGGAGGGCGCGGAAGAAAGATGGTGAGAGGGCGCGGGAAAGATGATAGGGAGAGGGCGCGGGGAGGAAGATGGCGAGAGGCCTGGAGGGCGCGGAAGAAAGAAGGTGAGAGGGCGCGGGAAAGATGATAGGGAGAGGGTGCGGGAAAGATGATAGTGAGAGGGCGCGGGGAGGAAGAGGCGGGGGAGAGGTTAACACAGAAGGAAGAGATAGATGGAACAGATAATAAGGGTATAGAGGATAAAGCTGAACAACAGAGAACAAGCCATCACAGTTACTCTCATGATCGCCAACTGCCTGAAAAGTTATCGGAACACAGCGATTAGCCAGCACGACTAACGCTTAAATGTGGAAGTCAACAGTAAACAGTAAACAGTTAAGTCAACAGTTAATTAAAGCACCTTCAACAGGACGCTACGGGCGCAGAAGCTAAGCTTACCTACACTAATGGAGTCCCTCGTTGGTGGGGTTGACGGTAGAGCAACGGTCTCGCTTCTAGCAGGCCGGCGTTCAATCCCCCGACTGCCCCAAGGGGGGGATTGGGCACCATTCCTTTTCCCCCCCGTCCCATCCCAAATCCTTTTACGGGCTATTCATGCCCGTGCCACCTCTTGGGTGGCTTAATCTTTATCAATCAATCAATCAATCAAATCCTGATCCCTTCCAAGTGCTATATAGTCGTAATGGCTTGGCACATTCCCCTGATAGTTATCACCCTTCGAAACAATGTATTCAGTGTCATTTGGCGTGAGTGAAACTTTGTCCACCGACCTGAAAATCTTGCAGGCGACGAGTCACAATAACGTGGCTAAAGTATGTTGACCAGACCACACACTAGAAGGTGAAGGGACGACGACGTTTCGGTCCGTCCTGGACCATTCTCAAATCGATTGTCAAGTCACAATCGACTTGAGAATGGTCCAAGACGGACCGAAACGTCGTCGTCGTCCCTTCACCTTCTAGTGTGTGGTCTGGTCAACTAAAAATCGTGTTAGCTTGCAAAATGATACATGATTACAAGCGAGGCAATACAGTGGTACAATTAAACATATATATATATAAACATATATATATATATAAACATAAACAATTTTAAACAAATGTTTAAAAACTATAAACAAACTTGCTGCTTCACGAGATTACAGGTGTACAAGACTGATAATTACAGGTGAGTAGATTGTTGATAATACAGAAGTGAGACTACGAATTAAAGGCGAGTAGACGTGACAACAGTGAGTGAGACTGGTGATAACAGAGTGAGACTGGTCAAAAAGAACCGTGCAACTGAACAAGGCAGTTAATTACAGGAGTTGTGACTGGCCGTGTTGCGAGCCGTGATGGTCACACCCCCGCAGGCCATCACTCAGCAAGTCCAGTGACCCTTATCGGCCCCCCGACTAACGACATGCTTCGCCACCATTCCCTCACACCATGAACGTTAAACTCTACACAAACAAAATATTATTGCATGTTAACTCCATCAATCCCCAACCCGTCATTCCACCTATTACGTCGTTTTTTTAACGGAATGCAACCCGTCATTCCACCTATTACGTCGTTTTTTTAACGGAATCAACCACTGTTTAACCAGTGGTACAGCGGTACAATTGGTACCATTGTACCAATCGGTTTAAAATGAAACAAATTAGTACAAATTTAGACACCATAGGAATAACGTTTTCCGTGCACGTGTCTGGGAAAGTTTGGCGGGTTGCTTGGGTTCGTACGTTGCTTCACAGGTAAAACAGTTGCATTTTTAACGGAGTGGCAAATTGAGCGGATATGTGGGACAAAAATATATGTATAAGCTAGACACCTCTACACTCGACCCTTCATGTGAGGCAAAAAACTTGCATTAATTCCCGTTTATCTTCAAATATACATCAGTATATCTGAAGGAGAATCTCTTTAAATGTTATATCCTAGTAAATCCAGGTTGTAATCCAGTAATCCAGTTAGTAAATCTCCGGTTAGAGATCTCTAGGCATGCTCCTCTCTGCAGGATTAATGATTAAGATTAAGCCAACCAGGAGGCAGCACGGGCATGAATAGCCCGTAATCTCTGCAAGAGACTTGTCAGCGGACCCTACGCCTCTCGACGCACTCACTCGTAAACCATGACCGGATGTAACACGGGGCTTGTAGCGTGTTCCAGAGGCGCGACGTCCGGCTCCTTGGCTGTTCCTTGCATGCAACACTCTTATGCAACCACCTGTCAAGGTGTCTTCCCACCTGTCAGGGTGTCTTCCTACCTGTCAGGGTGTCTTCCCACCTGTCAGGGTGTCTTCCCACCTGTCAGGGTGTCTTCCTACCTGTCAGGGTGTCTTCCTACCTGTCAGGGTGTCTTCCTACCTGTCAGGGTGTCTTCCTACCTGTCAGGGTGTCTTCCCACCTGTCAGGGTGTCTTCCTACCTGTCAGGGTGTCTTCCTACCTGTCAAGGTGTCTTCCTACCTGTCAGGGTGTCTTCCTACCTGTCAGGGTGTCTTCCTACCTGTCAAGGTGTCTTCCTACCTGTCAGGCTGTCTTCCTACCTGTCAGGGTGTCTTCCTACCTGTCAGGCTGTCTTCCCACCTGTCAGGGTGTCTTCCTACCTGTCAGGGTGTCTTCCTACCTGTCAGGCTGTCTTCCCACCTGTCAGGGTGTCTTCCTACCTGTCAGGGTGTCTTCCCACCTGTCAGGGTGTCTTCCTACCTGTCAGGGTGTCTTCCCAGATCGAAAATGTCCATGTAGCACGGGCTATGGTGAGCCCGTAACTGAGTTCGGTTATTCGCGCGATAACCTTGTTACTCTGATATTTGGGTCAAAGTATTAAATGGAGGTGGGGTTTCCTCCTCTTTCCCTGTTTCTTTTTCGCTTCTGTTTTAGTCTTGTTTTAATAACGTAATAATGCTTGGAGTGGCCCGCAGCCCCACATATCCACCAGTGCGGGTGAAGGGGACTCCACTTCACCCATTGGCTGACTGACTCAAACACCTGTAACAGCTGAGGGATGCATTACGGGCTATTCATGCCCGTGCCACCTCTTGGGTGGCTTAATCTTTATCAATCAATCAATCGAGGGATGCAGGTATTTTAACTAGGATTTATTAATTAAATCCTAGTACACTGATTATAACCGGAAATCATAATATTCTTACTTTCCACAAGCTCCTTGGAATTTGATATTATTACTATTAATAATAAAACAGTTATTTGGAGATATATAATCGTATCTTTGAGAGAAAAGTTCTGGGACAGAGGTTATCTTGAGATGATTTCGGGGCTTTTAGTGTCCCCGCGGTCCGGTCCTCGACCAGGCCTCCACCCCCAGCAAGCAGCCCGTGACAGCTGACTAACACCCAGGTACCTATTTTACTGCTAGGTAACAGGGGCATAGGGTGAAAGAAACTCTGCCCATTGTTTCTCGCCGGCGCCTGGGATAGAACCCAGGACCACAGGATCACAAGTCCAGTGTGCTGTCCGCTCGGCCGACCGGCTCCCTAAACAGAGCAAAACAGAAAGAAAACAAACAACGCAACTCACACATATAACATGTAACAATATGTAACTTATTATATGTAATACATATAATATAAAAAACGTGAAGTTTTGTAATAATTTCAGAAACTATGAGGATATTCTCAATTATTTGTAACTGAATTTTTCTAGTTCAGGCTACTAGAGAGAGAGAGAGAGAAGATTAAGCCACCCAAAAGGTGGCATGGGCATGAATAGCCCATAAGTGGTGGCCCTTTTGAGCCATTACCAGTATCAAGAGATGATACTGGAGATCTGTGGAGGTGCGACTGCACCCTGCGTGACGGGAGATGTCTCCCGGTCAGGCTACTGGAGTCGACGCACATATCACGTATTTCTAACCATCTTGTGATTTTAAACATATTAGGCGAACCTAAACTCTCTAACCACTTAATAGATGAGGCTAGCAACACAGTGCTAGCTATTAATCGTCAGCTATTAATTCAAAAGTTCTTCTAACATGGAGGCCTGGTCGACGACCGGGCCGCGGGGACGCTAAGCCCCGGAAGCGCCTCAAGGTAACCTCAAGGTAACATTACCGTTGATCTCATCAATAAAAAAAACAAATTAAATAACACAAATTTTGACTATTTTACTCAACATTTGGTCCATCCCAACTATTAATTCATTCATTCATTTAGATTTTTACCCAGAAGCGCCGCCAGCCTCTGCCTCGAGTCCCACTTACGGGTTATTCATGCCCGTGCCTCCTCTTAAGTGGCTTAATCTTTATCAATCAATCAATCGAGTCCCTTAGCGTTGTCCCACAGTGTGTCCCCTCCTCACACCAGCCGTGGGACCGACGGGAGACACTACAGTACCGACCTACCTTACCTTACCTTGAAGTAAGGTAAGGTACAAGGTACAAGGTAAGGTATGGACCCAACACACACACACTACCATATTCCTATAAGTTCACCCGCGCCATGTTGCAGATAGTGGCTGCATTCCTGACATTTTTATTTCAAGGTTTACCCGCTAGAGCGGAGACAAATGCCGTCTTACACTGTCAGTGTATAGTCTACCTTACGTCTTACACTGTCAGTGTATAGTCTACCTTACGTCTCAAACTGCCATACAGCTAAGACGCACTGACGCTAACCAAACATAGAGTAGGCACGATGGAAAACTGTACTTCCCCGAAATATTGCATCGCTCAATGTTAACTACGTCATGTGAAGGTCATAGTGGTACTTAAAGTGTACTGGAAGCATTAATATTTCAAGCAGTAGACCCGCCAGGAAGGTCAAGTCACACACACACTCCCTCCCGCCGGCGGCTGAAATGAAGCAATTTATCGGGAAAGCCATTGACAAAGGCCCCGGAGGGGAGTAGGGTCTAAAAACATGGGGAAAAATGTATATATAACTGCGTCATCGCTGTTCTGAAAACACCCCCTAACCTACCCTTAAGGAAGCCGGTCGGCCGAGCGGACAGCACACTGGACTTGTGATCCTGTGGTCCCGGGTTCGATCCCGGGCGCCGGCGAGAAACAATGGACAGAGTTTCTTTCACCCTATGCCTCTGTTACCTAGCAGTAAAATAGGTACCTGGGTGTTAGTCAGCTGTCACGGGCTGCTTCCTGGGGGTGGAGGCCTGGTCGAGAACCGGGCCGCGGGGACACTAAAAAGCCCCGAAATCATCTCAAGATAACCCTGATCTGACCTCAACCTGCTCCCAACGGAAATAGTTGATAGGCTACGAATGTGTGCCTTTGGTTGAGATATGGTGGTGCAGAGGTGTTTCTGGCGGACTGGTAGTCCGTATAACCTGGACCATCCTTGCCGGTACAGGTTTTAGACCGTACTGTGTGGAGCGTGGAGTGACGTACTGGAGGCCGCAGTGTTGGCGAAGTGTTCAACTAGTCTGTTATTAACGGCACAAGGCCCTTTACCATTCAAGGTGCTCCCTTTCACCCTCTACTGCAACTCTCCTTCTCGCACTCTCATGCGTAGATACCTGTAGTGCGTAGATATCCGTGATGCGTAGGTAAGTGATGCACCAATATTTGCGACGCGTAACTGGTATTGAAGGAAGGAATTATCTGGTGAAAGCACCATAAGCCATTACGACTATATAGCACTAGGAATGGGGTCAGGATAAGGCTTTGGGATGGGACGGAGGGAAGGAATAGTGCCCGTAAATCCCATAATTTCGTAAATAATAATGACGCATATACTAAATCCATATTAAATAAAACAATAAAAGCAGCAAGTTTCCAGAGAATATTTTTAAAACAGAGTTTGTGTGTATATAGAGATTTGTCCGGTCCTGGTAGCCAGTCCCAGCTTGTCCCTTTGGTCAGACGGCCAGGTCCAGGAGGACACGGGTGACAGGTGCGTGACGCAGGTGACAGGTGCGTGACGCGGGTGACAGCTGCGAGGGCGACACTGGTGCCGACTAGCGGTAAGACCTTCACCAGACATCGTAAAGACACGAGAGAAAGGCGGGAAACACAAATGAAAAAAAAACCTTTAAACATTATTTTCTCGCGTGAACAATAGACTTGAACACGTGAGCGCAAAACCGTAAATACTCGTTCAAAGCCACGAGTGTGCAGCAAAAGCCACGCATGCGCATCAAAAGCCACGCATGCGCATCAAAACCCACCACTGCGCATCAAAAGCCACCACTGCGCATCACAACCCACCAATGCGCATCAAAATCCACGCATGCGCATCAAAACCCACCACTGCGCATCAAAAGCCACTACTGCGCATCACAACCCACCAATGCGCATCAAAATCCACGCATGCGCATCAAAAACCATTATCGCGCGTCCAAAACCAAAGACATAAGTGCACTTATTAACGACACGATGTCTAGCCTAACTACACCAGTACAGCCTATTAACTAGTTAAGGAGAGCGCAAATTGAGTAATTACGTTATTTTAGTTATCACAGCTAGTTACATTTATCCTATTATTAACACTACTACTACTAAACTAAAACTAATATTACTCTCTAACTACTACTATTGCTATCTGTATTCAAATTTGTGTATATACAGGTAAACTTTTGAGATTAAAATGGTTGACCAGACCACACACTTAGAAGGTGATGGGACGACGACGTTTCGGTCCGTCCTGGACCATTCTCAAGTCGATTGTGTGAATGGTCCCAGGACGGACCGAAACGTCGTCGTCGTCCCTTCACTTTCTAGTGTGTGGTCTGGTCAACATATTTCAGCCACGTTATTGTGACTCCTCGTCTACCAAACTATCTTTGTTTACATCATAGACTACCAAGTTATGGTCCAGTGCACCAAATAAGTTGTGTAATGAGCACAGGGGTGTTATAATGAGTTTCTCAGGGCCTTGAGAAAATATAATGAGATCTGGGAATATATTGAGGAAAATATACTGGTGTAAGCGAGCATAGGCTACTATAACACAAGGAGTGGAGTGGGTGGAGGAGTTGTGATTTCCAATGTTGTAGCTGTGTAGTGATGATGGTACAGTTATGTGCAGGTGATATTTTAGTGTTGATGTGTAGTGTATATGTGTTGGGGGTGATATAGTGGTGTACCTGTTGTAAATTTCGAGAGTTTACCACCTCGCAAGTTCGGCCTGGGGCTAGGCTTGAAATATGTTGCTTGGAGCGGCTCTCAGGGCCAGGTGATCGTACACCTCTGACAAGAACTTATCCAATTGCCTCTTGAAACACCCCCCCCCCCTCACTTGCGTTCTAGCGGTATCTGTTATAGTTAGTGAAAGTGGAAGGAGGTTGAAGAGTCCATGGGCCTCTGATAGGTCGTGTTTTGGTAGTATAATTATTTTGGTGTTTTGGTGGAAGTGTGTGTTGTGTAATTGTTTGGGTTTGTGGTGAGTGAATGGTGTGTTTGTGTTGTGGTTGAGGTGGTTGAGGTGGTTGTGGTGGTCTTGTGGTCTGTCCCAACCACATCTATTGCTTATTAGCACCATTCTTTTAACAGATAATATCTTAAATGTTATGTGTTTTCCCCTCATGGCACACAGCCAGTCTGTCTGTCTGTCTGTCTGCTTCTCTGCTTTGCTGCGCCTGTTTACCAGAATGTCTGCCTTTCTCAATGTATACCTGTTGTTGTTGTTGTTTTACATGTTTGTAAATCTGTGACTATTTACAAGACTGTACTTGTTGGCTTGTTGTTGTTTGCCCGTCTGTTTGAGTCTCTTAGCCTGTCTGTCCTGTCTTCTACTGCCCCCCCCCCCGTCACCCTAGTTAGGGCCCCGCGCAGGAATACCCCTGAAAAAAAACCTCTTTACCCTAATCACAAAGGACTCAATTAGACGAAAAGAACCAACGGGGCTCAGAATACAAATATTTCTGTATGTTAAGCGTTAAGGTGAATGGTCCTGCCTTGGTTAGTCAGTTAAATAAGTTAAACCTAGGAGAAATTGTTCTCCTAGTTCTCCTAGAAATCGAAACAAGCTCTCATCCTCTTTTATCTGGCTGTGTTTCCTCTCCTTGTTCCCCTCTACTTCTTTTCTCCCTCTCTTACTCTACCTCTCTCATCTCTTCCATCCTCTTAAAATAGTTACAGTGGATTTCCCTTCCTTCCACCTGATCTCTGAGTCATTAGGAAGGTGAAATTCAGCGGTGTTCACCGCTATTATGTCTCTGGGGGGAAGGTTTACCTTGACGGCCATTCTTGTAGTGTGTAAACCAGTAGCAACGTCACAAGGGTAGAGCGCAAATGTCATTGAAGGCGCGAGTCATCGTTTGCATCTAAAGGTATTATTTTTCGTCTTGACCCCGTGGTGGTTTTATTAAGTCAACTAGTTCAGAGGTTAAGCGAATATCCTCCTCCCTCCCCAACCCACCCTTTCCTCAATTGGTTCTAAATTCATAAAATAATTAATAATTAAAGCGTGGTGTAATAATGCTGTTTTTAGTTGAATATTTGAATAGTTGAATAATTAACCGTCAATCTACAGAAGCCCTCACCATACGGCGAGTCCTTATATAGCGAATATGTACAGATGTGACGCAAGAGACAATATGTACAGATATGACGCAAGACAATATGTACAGATATGACGCAAGACAATATGTACAGATATGACGCAAGAGACAATATGTACAGATGTGACGCAAGACAATATGTACAGATATGACGCAAGACAATATGTACAGATATGACGCAAGAGACAATATGTACAGATATGACGCAAGACAATATGTACAGATATGACGCAAGAGACAATATGTACAGATATGACGCAAGACAATATGTACAGATATGACGCAAGAGACAATATGTACAGATATGACGCAAGACAATATGTACAGATATGACGCAAGACAATACGTACAGATATGACGCAAGACAATATGTACAGATATGACGCAAGACAATATGTACAGATATGACGCAAGACAATATGTACAGATATGACGCAAGACAATATGTACAGATATGACGCAAGACAATATGTACAGATATGACGCAAGACAATACGTACAGATATGACGCAAGACAATATGTACAGATATGACGCAAGACAATATGTACAGATATGACGCAAGACAATACGTACAGATATGACGCAAGACAATATGTACAGATATGACGCAAGAGACAATATGTACAGATGTGACGCAATAGACAATATGTACAGATATGACGCAAGATAATATGTACAGATATGACGCAAGACAATATGTACAGATATGACGCAAGAGACAATATGTACAGATGTGACGCAATAGACAATATGTACAGATATGACGCAAGATAATATGTACAGATATGACGCAAGACAATATGTACAGATATGACGCAAGAGACAATATGTACAGATGTGACGCAATAGACAATATGTACAGATATGACGCAAGATAATATGTACAGATATGACGCAAGACAATATGTACAGATATGACGCAAGAGACAATATGTACAGATGTGACGCAAGACAATACGTACAGATATGACGCAAGACAATATGTACAGATGTGACGCAAGACAATATGTACAGATGTGACGCAAGAGACAATATGTACAGATATGACGCAAGAGACAGTATGTACAGATGTGACGCAAGAGACAATATGTACAGATGTGACGCAAGACAATATGTACAGATGTGACGCAAGAGACAATATGTACAGATGTGACGCAAGAGACAATACGTACAGATATGACGCAAGAGACAATATGTACAGATATGACGCAAGACAATATGTACAGATATGACGCAAGAGACAATATGTACAGATATGACGCAAGACAATATGTACAGATATGACGCAAGACAATATGTACAGATATGACGCAAGACAATACGTACAGATATGACGCAAGACAATATGTACAGATATGACGCAAGAGACAACACGTACAGATATGACGCAAGACAATACGTACAGATATGACGCAAGACAATATGTACAGATATGATGCAAGACAATATATACAGATGTGACGCAATAGACAATATGTACAGATATGACGCAAGATAATATGTACAGATATGACGCAAGACAATATGTACAGATATGACGCAAGACAATATGTACAGATATGACGCAAGACAATATGTACACATATGACGCAAGAGACAATATATACAGATATGACGCAAGAGACAATATGTACAGATATGACGCAATACAATATGTACAGATATGACGCAAAAGACACAAATACGTACAGATATAACGCAAGAAATGGACAATATGAACAGAACTGACCCAATGAACACAATACCTACACATATGACCTACTAACACATCCAGTGCAAACCTCCCATATGTGCGCTAGTTCAAGAGTGACACATAGTGTCACATGTGTCATATTCATACACATTAAACATATGTGGTGGGTGGGTGAGGGGTGTGGGGCTGGTGGTGGGTGGTGGTGGTGGGTGGTGGTGGTGGGTGGGTGTGTGGGTGGTAGTGGTGGGTGGTGGTGGTGGGTGGTGGTGGTGGGTGGTGGTGGTGGTGGTGGGTGGTGGTTGTGGGTGGGGTGTGTGGGTGGTAGTGGGAGGGAGAGAGAGAGGGGGTGGGGGGGGGGAAAGTGTGGGTGTGGCCGAGAGAGAGAGGAACACAAACTACAACTCCATGCTCGGGTAAAATTTCCCCAAGTCTAGGGTTTCCTTCCCCCCCCCCCCCCCCGCTCGTATTTCCCCGCCAATACCATCACCACCAGGGGGAAAATCGATGCTGCTTGGCATTCCTCCCGACAGTGACCTTGGGGAGTTGTTGGAGGTGGCGGGGGAGGAGTGGTGGCGGGGGAAAAGTGGCGACGGGGAGGGGGGGAGGGGCGGGGGAAAAGTAACGACGAGGGGAGAGAAAGTGGCGGGGGAAAAAGTGGCGGCGGGGAAGGACAGGCGGCCGGGATGATAGCAGGTAGTTGGACATGATACAGAGGAAGGGTTTGAAGGGGTCGTGCTGAAGGGAAAGAGCCATGATGGGGAGATGGTGGGGAGACACAGGGTGAGGCAGGGATATATGGCAGGGTGTGTGTGTGTGTGGTGACACAGGGTGTGGCAGGGAGATACGGCAGGGTGTGTGTGGGGAGGCAGGGGAAACATGGTGGGGAGTGAGTGTGTGTGTGTGTGTGGGGGGACACAGACTGAGGCAGTGACTCAAAGGGCGAGTGCAGTGGAAAATTGAGGACGGTGTCTGTGCAGTGAGGCGCTGACGACAAGAGCAGTGAAGGGTTGGGGCGGGTCAAGGGGCTACAGAGTGGAGCCAAGAGGATATAGAGAGGGCCAAGAGGATATAGAGAGGGCCAAGAGGATACAGAAAGGGCCCAAGAGGATATATAGAGGCCCAAGAGGATATAGAGAGGGCCCAAGAGGATGTAGAGAGGGGCCAAGAGGATATAGAGAGGGCCAAGAGGATATAGAGAGGGACAAGAGGATATATAGAGAGGGCCAAGAGGATATAGAGAGAGGCCAAGAGGATACAGAGAGGGCCAAGAGGATATAGAGAGAGGCCAAGGATATAGAGAGGGTCCAAGAGGATATAGAGAGGGGCCCAAGAGGATATAGAGAGGGCCAAGAGGCTACAGAGAGGGCCAAGAGGATATACAGAGGGCCAAGAGGATATAGAGAGGACCCAAGAGGATATAGAGAGGGCCAAGAGGATATACAGAGGGCCAAGAGGATATAGAGAGGGGCCCAAGAGGATATAGAGAGGGCCAAGAGGCTACAGAGAGGGCCAAGAGGATATACAGAGGGCCAAGAGGATATAGAGAGGACCCAAGAGGATATAGAGAGGGCCAAGAGGATATAGAGGGCCAAGAGGATATAGAGAGGGCCAAGAGGATATAGAGAGGGCCAAGAGGATATAGAGAGGGCCAAGAGGATATAGAGAGGGCCAAGAGGATATAGAGAGGGCCAAGAGGATATACAGAGGACCCAAGAGGATATTGAGAGGGCCAAAAGGATATAGAGAGGCCCAAGAGGATATAGAGAGGGCCAAGAGGATATAGAGAGGGCCAAGAGGATATAGAGAGGGCCAAGAGGATATACAGAGGACCCAAGAGGATATAGAGAGGGCCAAAAGGATATAGAGAGGCCCAAGAGGATATAGAGAGGGCCAAGAGGATATAGAGAGGGCCAAGAGGATGTAGAGAGGGGCCAAGAGGATATAGAGAGGGCCAAGAGGATATAGAGAGGGCCAAGAGGATATACAGAGGACCCAAGAGGATATAGAGAGGGCCAAGAGGATATAGAGAGGCCCAAGAGGATATACAGAGGACCCAAGAGGATATAGAGAGGGCCAAGAGGATATAGAGAGGGCCAAGAGGATATAGAGAGGGCCAAGAGGATATACAGAGGACCCAAGAGGATATAGAGAGGGCCAAGAGTATATACAGAGGACCCAAGAGGATATAGAGAGGGGCCAAAAGGATATACAGAGGACCCAAGAGGATATAGAGAGGGGCCAAAAGGATATACAGAGGACCCAAGAGGATATAGAGAGGGGCCAAAAGGATATACAGAGGACTCAAGAGGATATAGAGAGGGCCAAAAGGATATAGAGAGGGCCCAAGAGGACATACAGAGGACCCAAGAGGATATAGAGAGAGCCAAGAGGATATAGAGAGGGCCAAGAGGATATAGAGAGGGGCCAAGAGGATATAGAGAGGGGGCCAAAAGGATATACAGAGGACCCAAGAGGATATAGAGAGAGCCAAGAGGATATAGAGAGGGCCAAGAGGATATAGAGAGGGGCCAAGAGGATATAGAAAGGGCCAAGAGGATATAGAAAGGGCCAAGAGGATATAGAAAGGGCCAAGAGGATATAGAAAGGGCCAAGAGGATATAGAAAGGGCCAAGAGGATATAGAGAGGGGCCCAAGAGGATATAGAGAGAGCCAAGAGGATATAGAGAGGGCCAAGAGGATATAGAGAGGGGCCAAGAGGATATAGAAAGGGCCAAGAGGATAT
>NC_091179.1:13651087-13671087 GCF_040958095.1 Procambarus clarkii
GCATTTCATTGAATCTATCGAAGTGCTAGAATCCACTCAGTAAAACATCTAAACTATTGGGACCGACTAAAGAGCCTAATTCTGTATTCTCTTGAGCGCAGGCGGGAGAGATCTATAATAATTTACACGTGGAAAATAGTAGAGGGGCTGGGCCCAGACCTGCACACAGAAATAACATCACATGAGACCAGGAGGCATGGCAGGATGTGCAGAATACCCCCGTTGAAGAGCAGAGGTGCAACAGGTACTCTGAGAGAGAGAAGTCTATCAACATCAGAGGCCCGAAACTGTTCAACACGCTTTCACTACACATAAGGGACATAATTGGCCGACCCCTCACAGTGTTCAAGAGAGAACTATCAACATCAGAGGCCCGAGACTGTTCAACACGCTTTCACTACACATAAGGGACATAACTGGCCGACCCCTCACAGTGTTCAAGAGAGAACTATCAACATCAGAGGCCCGAGACTGTTCAACACGCTTTCACTACACATAAGGGACATAATTGGCCGACCCCTCACAGTGTTCAAGAGAGAACTATCAACATCAGAGGCCCGAGACTGTTCAACACGCTTCCACTACACATAAGGGACATAATTGGCCGACCCCTCACAGTGTTCAAGAGAGAACTATCAACATCAGAGGCCCGAGACTGTTCAACACGCTTTCACTACACATAAGGGACATAATTGGCCGACCCCTCACAGTGTTCAAGAGAGAACTATCAACATCAGAGGCCCGAGACTGTTCAACACGCTTTCACTACACATAAGGGACATAATTGGCCGACCCCTCACAGTGTTCAAGAGAGAACTATCAACATCAGAGGCCCGAGACTGTTCAACACGCTTCCACTACACATAAGGGACATAACTGGCCGACCCCTCACAGTGTTCAAGAGAGAACTATCAACATCAGAGGCCCGAGACTGTTCAACACGCTTTCACTACACATAAGGGACATAATTGGCCGACCCCTCACAGTGTTCAAGAGAGAACTATCAACATCAGAGGCCCGAGACTGTTCAACACGCTTTCACTACACATAAGGGACATAATTGGCCGACCCCTCACAGTGTTCAAGAGAGAACTATCAACATCAGAGGCCCGAGACTGTTCAACACGCTTTCACTACACATAAGGGACATAATTGGCCGACCCCTCACAGTGTTCAAGAGAGAACTATCAACATCAGAGGCCCGAGACTGTTCAACACGCTTTCACTACACATAAGGGACATAATTGGCCGACCCCTCACAGTGTTCAAGAGAGAACTATCAACATCAGAGGCCCGAAACTGTTCAACACGCTTTCACTACACATAAGGGACATAACTGACCGACCCCTCACAGTGTTTAAGAGAGAACTTGACAAACACCTCCAAAGGATACCTGATCAACCAGGCTGTGACTCATACGTCAGGCTGCGAACAGCTGCGTCCAACAGCCTGGTTGACCAGTCCAGCAACCAGGAGGCCTGGTCTAGGACCGGGCCGCGGGAACGCTAAGCCCCGAAACCCTCTCAAAATAATCTCAAGGTAAGGAACCTCCTACCAGAAACACACATGAATAACATCAATAGCATATACAAAACTAGTGATATAAAAATAGGTTTCAAAACATAAATAACGAATCCTTCAGAAAGCTGCACACAACCTACGTAAGACCAGTGCTGAAATATGCAGCACCGGCACTGACCCCTCGCATTTTGAAACCCCAAAATATATCTGAAAACGTCCAGAGTTTTGAAACGAAATTCAACATCTGAGCAATAAGGATAGACTAAAAAAACTGACTACACACTGGACCAGAGCACAACCAGAGGAGATATGATTCTTTCGTACAAAATACCTTTAACAAAACAGCCTTCGTAGGGAAATATCCTAATTTATACAAAAGCTCACACTCTCAATTATAAATTTGGACAGTGAAAAAATATCTGAGAGCGGAACGATAACAAAATAATAATATCAGAATGCCCATTGGAATAAATCCTAAAAAGCCATCTTGAGGTTATCTTGAGATGATTTCGGGGCTTTAGTGTCCCCGCGGCCCGGTCCTCGACCAGGCCTCCACCCCCAGGAAGCAGCCCGTGACAGCTGATTAACACCCAGGTACCTATTTTACTGCTAGGTAACAGGGGCATAGGGTGAAAGAAACTCTGCCCATTGTTTCTCGCCGGCGCCTGGGATCGAACCCAGGACCACAGGATCACAAGTCCAGCGTGCTGTCCGCTCGGCCGACCGGCTCGCGAGCGGACCGGCTCCCGGCCATAGGTCTAAAATGCCAACAAAATATATTTCAAAAAACAAAACAGCCTCGTTCTAATCACCTCAATGTTCCTGATTTTAAGGCGATTTGTATGTTTGTCTTTAAATCTTAACTACTGACATTACCCGCAATCACCCCCATCAAATGAGTGCGCACACGCACCCACACGCACGCAAACACACCCTCACACACAATCTTTTTCACTCTTTCGCTTCTCCTGTATATTTAAAGACGCATTGGTCTATTTTATTTATAAACAGGCGGACAGAAAACGTAAAAAAAATATGAATTATTAAATTGATTCGTTAACGATATTCGCACAACATGTGATTTATATTTCTCTTTGTTTTGAAAGTCATTCCGAGAGAGAGAGAGAGAGAGAGAGAGAGAGAGAGAGAGAGAGAGAGAGAGAGAGAGAGAGAGAGAGAGAGAGAGAGAGGGGGGGGGGGGGAAGGGAGAGAGACCACGCCCACACACTGCAGTCACTCCCAGACCACGCCCACACACTGCAGTCACTCCCAGACCACGCCCACACACTGTAGTCACTCCCAGGCCCCGCCCACACACTGCAGTCACTCCCAGGCCACGCCCACACACTGCAGTCACTCCCAGGCCCCGCCCACACACTGCAGTCACTCCCAGGCCCCGCCCACACACTGCAGTCACTTCCAGGCCCCGCCCACACACTGCAGCCACCTCCAGGCCACGCCCACACACTGCAGTCACTCTCAGGCCCCGCCCACACACTGCAGTCACTCCCAGGCCCCGCCCACACACTGCAGGCACTCCCAGACCACGCTCACACACTGCAGTCACTCCCAGACCACGCCCACACATACTGCAGTCACTCCCAGGCCCCGCCCACACACTGCAGTCACCTCCAGACCACGCCCACACACTGCAGTCACTCTCAGGCCACGCCCACACATACTGCAGTCACTCCCAGACCACGCCCACACACTGCAGTCACCTCCAGACCACGCCCCCACATACTGCAGTAAATCTTAAGCCACGCCCCCACACATACTGGACTCAGTTCCAGGCCACGCCCCCACATACTGCAGTAAATCTTAAGCCACGCCCCCACACATACTGGACTCAGTTCCAGGCCACGCCCCCACATACTGCAGTAAATCTTAAGCCACGCCCCCACACATACTGGACTCAGTTCCAGGCCACGCCCCCTACTTCTGGCCACGCATTGTGACCCCCAGAACGGCCGTCAGCCCAACATTAATGGCCGCTGTCCACGCCATCTGTGCTGCTAATCTTGCGAGGAACACAACTACTGCATATTCGATATCAACTGGATTTACGACTAGAGGCCAAACCAAGCCACCACAGCTTGCGGGGCGAGGAAAGCCACTAACGACACCCTGGTGATTAAGCCACCCCCATTACACCTTAAGGAATGAGGTACGATCCACCTGCTAAGCCAGACGGAAGATTTAAATAAGCCACAACTTTTGATTTTGATTTATAAAGCCTCCGAGAAAATAAAAAGGGAGAAATATGACCACTTTTAATGTCCAAATTACGCAGGCGATGAGTCACAATAACGTGGCTGAAGTATGTTGACCAGACCACACACTAGAAGTTGAAGGGACGATGACGTTTCGGTCCGTCCAATCGACTTGAGAATGGTCCAGGACGGACCGAAACGTCGTCGTTCCTTCAACTTCTAGTGTGTGGTCTGGTCAACATGTCCAAATAACATTCTCACAAAGCCACTAACTCGTAAGCCAACACAATGTTTTATGAAAAAGGCAGGCTTATATCCACGGCCATTTTCAAGCCCAATAAAACAACACAGAGTTCATTAATGGTCCAGAACGGAGCGAAAAGTCTTCGTCTCCTCATCTTCTAGTGTGTGGTTCGAGTCATCACATCTTCAGCCACGTTATTGTGATAAGAGTTAATGGGTTATATCCACAGTGAAGAGCTACAAGAGTTAAAAGAGCTTATATCCACACTGAAATCTTCCTCCTCGAAGGCCTGTCTAGAATTCCTTTCTCCCAACACCCACTTCAGCCATGTCTGGGAAGCAAGGCAGGCGCGGGGGTGTTCAGGAGCGGTGTCCCTCAGAGACCGTAACTCTTGGGCACTCCCAGACCGTCACGTCTATTCGTACTCTACTCTCAGATGCCCACGTCTCTTAAGGTCCACACACACACCCACCAAATCATCCTTACACAGCTATCTTTTAACCCAATAGCCGGTGGCTGAGTGGACAGCACGCTGGGCACGTGATCCTGTGGTCCCGGGTTCGATTCCGAGCGCCGGCGAGAAACATGGGGGCAGAGTTTCTTTCACCCTAATGCCCCTGTTACTTAGCAGTAAATAGGTACCTGGGAGTTAGTCAGCTGTCACGGTCTGCTTCCTGGTTGGGGTGTGGGTGTGGGGTGTGGAAAAAAAATAGTAGTAACAGTTGATTGACAGTTGAGAGGCGGGCCGAAAGAGCAGAGCTCAACCCCCGCAAACACAACTAGGTGAATAGAACTAGGTGAATACACACACACACACACACGCACACGCACACACACACGCACACACACACACGCACACACACGCACGCACGCACACACACGAACACGCGAAATATTAGAAATATAAATTATGAAGAGCAGACGAATTATGAAAGGCATAAAGAATGGGATTCACAAAAGAGTGAAATGTCAATTTTGTTCGATCAACGTCACGTGAAATTTTAATTGAGCAAATTTGAAACTGGCCGACGGTTAAGTTGGAAGTTCTCTTAAAGGAAGAGGAGAAGTAACCTTTTCCCTCTCCTCTCCTCTTCTCTCGATGGAGAGGAGAGGGAAGAGGTAAAATGAGGATATAGAACAAGGAGAAAAGAGAAAAAAGGTAGAGAAAGAAGAAGGAAGAGAAAGAAGAAGGTAGAGAAAGAAGATAGAAAAGAAGGCAGAGAAAGAAGGGGGAGAAAGAAGATAGATAAAGAAAAGTAGGGAGCGAAGGAGATAAAGACGAGGAGGAGAAAGATGGGGAAAAAGAAAGACAAATGTATAAATAGAAAGAAAATGAAGAAACAGGAGAATAAGGGGCGAAAAAAAGAAGACTGAGTGAAGATTACAAAGAAGAAATAAAATAATGGATGAGGAGAGAGAGAGAGAGAGAGAGAGAGAGAGAGAGAGAGAGAGAGAGAGAGAGAGAGAGAGAGAGAGAGAGAGAGAGAGAGAGAGAGAGAAAATGGAGTGAGATATAAAATGATATATGAGATATAGAATGCTGGGTGAGATATAGAATGACAGAGGGGGAAGAGAAAGAGTAGGAGAAGGATAGGGGAAAAGAGGAAGTGGTTTTACGGTGTGATTTTAGAGACAGACACCACAGCCTCGCCTTAACCACCACTACCACCATCACCACCACCACCACCACCACCACCACAACCACCATCACCACCATCAGGGATGGTTAATGTATAGGCCGGAGACAAAAATTTGCATCACAATTATTTACATTGCCAGCAATTTGGGATATGTGGGCTCCTTCCCTATTGTGGTTACTCATGGCTCAGTTGGTAGGACTGTCGGGAAATGATATTGTGGTCCGCTGTTTGAGACTGCGATGATCCAAATCAAAGAGCTGACTAACTCCCTGGTACCTATTTGCTGCTTGGGTTAACCGAGGCATTATAGATGATAGGAGACGTAGCCAATCATTTCTGTTCCGGCCGGGATTCGAACCCAGGATTCCGAATGTGCTTGGAGAACGAAATGTACTACCCTCAATATGGAGAAGGCGCAAGACTCACCAAGGAAAGAAACTTACAAATATGTGTCTTGGGCAACATGGACCCTTTTGCTTTAGTCACCCCGGGGGAGTAAAGTCCATCTTCTATGACCCCCCCCCGCCTACTGTATGTGTATGTGTCGCGTTATAAATTTAAAATATTCTGACGTTGGCATTCTTTGTGGAATGTCGGTGGTACACACGAGCTTCTGTACGGTCACGTGATCCACCCACACCCACACCCACACCCACACACACACCCACACACAGAAGCCCAGTAGGCTCAGGATTCTGTACATCAGTTGATTCACAGTTGAGAGGCGGGACCAAAGAGCCAGAGCTGAACCCCCGCAAGCACAATTAGGTGAGTACACACACACACACACACACACACACACACACACACACACACACACACACACACCTCCCCCACACACACACACACACACACACACACACACACCTCCCCCACACACACACACACACACACACACACACACACACCTCCCCCACACACACACCTTGTAACGGAAATCATGCTGGACATCCATGACCCGTTTTCTATTTGGCCAATAAATTAATTCACTAATTCATTACTATTTACACTCCACGTACGTAAAACATATTTACCGTTTCTGTATTATCATCATCGACATTCCTTGAATAACTTGAATAACTTGTACCTAAAATTATAACACCCAATTTTGAATAATTTCCAATCGACTCGATAAGAAACTTCTATCGCCAAAAGCCGCGTATTAGTATATAAAAAGTTGTTGTTTGTTGTTAAAGATTCGCTTCTTGGAACAAAGTTCCAAGTAGCACGGGCTATGGCGAGCCCGTAGTGGAGTTATATAAAAAGACGGGACAACGCTTCACACTAGCACCAGTCCAATCATTTCCTAATATTAGTAGTATCCAATCCAGAGTATTAAGCCTCATACTACAGCATTGTTGTTGTTGTTGTTAAAGATTCGCTACCTGGAACAAAAAGTTCCAAGTAGCACGGGCTATGGCGAGCCCGTAGTTCTCCTTGCTGCAGGTGGTGTCAGGCAGCGCTGCCACCAGTTGCCGAGCCTCCCGGTATGAACAACAGGCAGCCAAGCAGAGACGGCAAGCTACAGAGCACCCAAGCAGAGAGCAGAGAAGCATAAAGAGCTTCGATAGAGCTTCACACGCCTGCGGTACATGATTCGAGTCCCCTAGAGCCCAGGTGAATGCTAGAGCCGAGAAGTAGAGACCATAGAATGGAAAGAACAAGAGAGACGTGGAAGATGGGGGAAGCACATACTACCCAGCAGACCAGACAGACAGACAGACAGACGAACATAGAGGTAGAGAGCAGTGAAAGAGGCAGAGAGCAGTAAGGGGGGCAAAGAGGCAGGCAGAGAGGCAGGCAGTGAGGGAGGCAGAGAGGCAGTAAGGGTGGCAGCCAGGCAGGCGGAGAGGCAGTGAGGCAGCCAGAGAGGCAGGCAGAGAGGCAGTGAGGCAGCCAGAGAGGCAGGCAGTGAGGCAGCCAGAGAGGCAGGCAGAGAGGCAGTGAGGCAGCCAGAGAGGCAGGCAGTGAGGCAGCCAGTGAGGCAGGCAAGAGAGGCAGTGAGGCAGCCAGAGAGGCAGTGAGGGAGGCAGTCAGGCAGGCGGAGAGTGAGTGCTGGGCCTTTGATGATAACACAACCCCCCAATTACCAGCACGCCACTGCTACATTTCAAACGCTTCTAGATCACTTTGCTGTCCATTCCACCGAGAAACCAGAGGGGACAAAAATGAAACACCGACGTTGAAACTGACGGCGGCTGTTCATTCCAACTGACGGGTAAAAAAAAAAAAAATGACAGAAGTAGACATATCTGTCTACCCCTTGTTATGGAAGTACCTGGAACAACAGGTGGGGAATGTTGGTACACAACTACCTGTCTACGTCAAGACACGCACTGTCTAACTTTATTGTCTTGTTGCATGTATACTAACTACCCCCCTTCCCCTCCCCTCCCCCCCACCTGTCACCTGGCAACCGGCTGGCAACTTGCCGTTAGGCCAGCTTTAATTAATATATTTACATGCAGAGTGTGAATGTACTAATCTAGTTGTGCTTGCTTGCCAGGGATGACCTTTGATGGCCTGTCAACAGCTGTCAATCAACAGGTGTACTGATTGAGAGAGAGAGAGAGAGAGAGACACAGAGAGACAGAGACAGAGAGAGAGAGAGAGAGACAGACAGACAGACAGACCAAAGACAAGCTTATTATTTCACTGGCATCTACCACCAGATGTGTGGGATCAGCCCCCTCCTCCCCCCCCCCCAGCCCTGTCAACAGTACTATACCATTGCAGAAACATTCTACATTCCATGCAATATTGCATAAATATACCCCCATAACTGCCGCTTCTGGACCGGTGATTTGCCTCGTGGATATCATTATGAAAATGAAATTATTTTTTTGATGAATTGCTCTTTTTTGATATTCAACATTATGAACCACAGAATGCCTGTCATTGAAAAATGTTGCAAAAGCACGTCACACATATTTATCACGATTTTAATGAAAATAAAAAAGTCAAGATTGCACGCATATTTTTGTTAATTCATAACACCGTTGCATCGAGTTGCAGCGTTCAATTGAACACGATCATCACAGTTATTGTCATCGTAACAGTGATTAGTAATTATTAGTAACGGCCTAGCGAGGAAAACTTGCTAATGACAATGATCTTCAAGAATCAGGAGACAGTTGGAAATAACAGAACCAATGAGTCCAACCTGAGACAGGAAGTTTCCTCTAAAACACCAGATGTCGCAGTGCTTGACACACACACACACACACACACACACACACACACACACACACACACACACACACACACACGGGATCCAAGACTCAATGCTCGATCCTGCAGACACAAATGTGAGTAGGTGAGTACACCTCTTTTTCCTCTTTCAAGTCCCACAGCACACAAAAATTAAAACAAAAAACATAGCCCCATTTCCATTTGTGGTGTCACCCTTCGGGGTTGCCAAAGAGCCCACCAAATGAATAATCAAATGTGTTGAGTGGTCAATAGTGGCCCACACCTCCACTTGGTCAATGCCTCCAGGGTCCGCCATCGTGGTCCTCTGGGAGAATAGCAGCGTCTGGACCTATCCCGCTCCTTCTGGAGTACTGCTGAACCACACCCTCCCAGTACGACACCCACACCACGCTCCTTCTGGGGTACTGCTGAACCACACCCTCCCAGTACGACACCCACACCACGCTCCTTCTGGGGTACTGCTGAACCACACCCTCCCAGTACGACACCCACACCACCTACACCCACATCTGACAAATAACAATGCACCATATGGCAGGGCTGTGTTCTCACTTTTACTCTTCACGTCTGTGTTATGCTGCCCTCTGTCTGCCTTTCTGTCGGCTAGTTTCTTATTACGAGTATAATAATTAGCGTTTACGGACGCGTTGACTACTTGCATCATTTTGGGTATATTGCAAACCTTGCACGCTACGCGCTATCTAAACGTACACTAAAGTTTGAGAGACTACACTCATCGTTGTTGCATACTTTAGTGAACTCTTTGATAAATGGTATATCTTGAGGTTATCTTGAGATGATTTCGGGGCTTTAGTGTCCCCGCGGCCCGGTCCTCGACCAGGCCTCCACCCCCAGGAAGCAGCCCGTGACAGCTGACTAACACCCAGGTACCTATTTACTGCTAGGTAACAGGGGCATTCAGGGTGAAAGAAACTTTGCCCATTTGTTTCTGCCTCGTGCGGGAATCGAACCCGCGCCACAGAATTACGAGTCCTGCGCGCTATCCACCAGGCTACGAGGCCCCTATATTTATAGGGGCCTATAGGGTATATTTAGCGCCGCCACACGTAGGCAACCTGCGGGATCCAGACACAGTATCTACCTAACCTTTAAGTTGCTGTTAGTGCAACTTAGAGGTTAGGTACATAGGTAACTTCTTAACTTCCTGTTAGTGCTCCCGGGAGTGAATGTTCCCCTTCGTAGCCCGGTCTCTGACCAGATCCCCTTTCCCCCTTCACCCACACAAATTTTGGGACAGTTTCCAAACAATCAGTCGAACTGCAAGAGACGGAGCTCTATGGCCAAATTGGAACGTAATCCAAATATCCCTCGAGGCCGACACTCTTTGTCTCCTATCCCTTGACCAGCAGAGGGGCTTCAGAAGCCACACTCAAGTACCCTCCGGGTCGTCGGAGCCCACACTCTTCCCACCACGTAAAGGTGATATTCCGAAAGAAACAAAAGTGAAGATCAGTTTCTGAGCAATCGAGGGACGTTTCCCCCCACCTCTCTAACAGAGGGGAGCCGGTCGACCGAGCGGACAGCACGCTGAACTTGTAATCCTGTAGTCCCGGGTTCGATCCCAGACGCCGGTGAGAAACAATGGGCAGAGTTTCACTCTGTGCCCCTGTTACCTAGCAGTAAAATAGGTATCTGGGTGTTAGTCAGCTGTCACGGGCTGCTTCCTGGGGGTGGAGGCCTGGTCGAGGACCGGGCCGCGGGGACACTAAAAGCCCCGAAATCCTCTCAAGATAACCTCAAGAAGCCTCTCTCTCGAAGGGTACGCGCACACCCACGCCATCATATAGACTGTCAGAAATAAGGAGTCGTAACTGCACCTGACAGAATTTGTTTTTTTCCTGTAGACACAAGTACACTTTATGGTAATCCAAGGGAGTTAGTGCCCCTTGGGGCCTGGTCTCTTGACTCACAAAAAGGCACCTGATTGGTTAGGCCTCGGGTTTAAGGCCTGTTCAACTGTTTGTTCTTGTTTCAGGTTCAGCTACTTAGCTACAAAATTTCCCTGTAGCACGGAATATAGTGAGCCCTAAGTTGCCTGTCAACTGTGAGAGGGTTATCATCACAACAGATTACTGACTAATCAGTAAGTACACTTTAGTCCTGGACTATATTTAGGACTAAAGTAAATTCTCAGTGAATATACAACGAAAAATGTTGTACACTTATGGGGGGTATACACTCCTGTGTGTCCGAGTGATCGCTGTGTGGTGCCTGTGGTGGTTGGCGCTCCAGTCACCGTAGGCGTAGCCACTGTAGGCCCAGTCACCGTAGGCCCAGCCACCGTAGGAACAGCCACCGTAGGCCCAGCCACCGTAGGAACAGCCACCGTAGCCAACTCACTTCATGGGCATAATTATGTTGGTGCTGTTCCTTATATTAACATAAAGGGTGCTATAATGGATATAATGGTTTATCCACTGGATAAACACACACACACACACACACACACACACGCACACACACCAATTGCCTCATTCAATCGCTAACTAAAACAACAGGCTCAGGAGCTAGAGCTCAATGCAAACGGAGTTAGTAGGTAAGTACAATCTACGACAGCAAGCAGGCACACAAGAGGACCATTCCGGAATCCGAAGCCACGACAGACAGCCGGGACACAGTATTTCGGACACACACACACACACTCCCATCCTAACGATTTTTCTCTCAGACTGCGGCCAGGGTGTGTAGGCATATTGTGACGCTCTCAGCGGAAAGGGAAGGGAAAGGAGGAGAAGGAATGGCGAGGAAGAGATGAGAGATGAAAAAGTGACAAAAATATGTAAGAAAATTAAATAGAAGGGAGGGAAAAAAAGAGATAAAAAACAGAAGGTACAAAGTAGAAGGAAGATATAAAAGAAATAGGAGAAAGACAAGGGGAAAATATAAAATATTCGTACAGAGAGAGAGAGAGAGAGAGAGAGAGAGAGAGAGAGAGAGAGAGAGAGAGAGAGAGAGAGAGAGAGAGAGAGAGAGAGAGAGAGAGAGAGAGAGAGAATAAGGGAGACAGGGTTCATTGCCAGGTGAACGAACTCATTTTTCACTCAAGTGTGACATGAAAAAAATGGGTCGACCAAAAGTATTTCTGACACTACAAAATCCTAGACCCAACAGTTTGACGGCTCCGCTTCAGCGTATAAGAGCCGCATGCAGGAAACGCACACGCATGAAGGACAAAAAAAACCCAATCGCGTCAACGTTGAAAACGTTCAACGAGTGAGAAGCGAAACTGGAAACGTTGATGATAGAGAAGCGAAACTGGAAACGTTGATGATAGAGAAGCAACCCTGAAATCTGTGAAGAGGGAAGACGACATTGAGGATGGCTTCCGGTTTGAGTTAGGCTGAGATCGCGTGGCCCTTCACTGCGACAAGACCTCACTGGACCAGACAGTGACCTCATACACCACCTGCCTGATCTTCCCTCCCGATGTTAGCAAGCTCTCTCTCTCTCTCTCTCTCTCTCTCTCTCTCTCTCTCTCTCTCTCTCTCTCTCTCTCTCTCTCTCTCTCTCTCTCTCTCTCTCTCTCGTGTGTGTGTGTGTATTTACTATTGGTGACTGTAGGATCTATCTGTTAGCTCTTGGACCCCGCCTTTCTAAACGTCGGTTGTCTAACAAATGTACTGATTCGACCTTATTTTTTTTAATCCCTGTGTGTGTGTGTGTGTGTGTGTGTGTGTGTGTGTGTGTGTGTGTGTGTGTGTGTGTGTGTGTGTGTGTGGGTGTGTGTGTGTGTGTGTGTGTTTGCGTGCGCCCGCCCGCCAGGTATGCAGCAGAAAGACCTGCCTACACACGCAAGGTTGCGGTACGACAGGGCGCAACCCCCCTCCCCCCTCTCCAGCATGGCCAACTGTCACGCAAATCCCCCCCTCCCCCACACACACACACTCCCCCCCCACACACACACACTTCCCCCCTCCCCACCCCCATACACCATTATACCAGCACCTCCTGTTCCTCTCAGGATCCCTCCCTCACTATCCTGAAACACCGGTTGTGTCTACAGTGATAAAACGTCAACATTACAGTGAAGGGTGCGTGTGTATGAATGAATCCTGTACACAGATGATGAAAGGCCGCAGCTGGTACACCCCCTCCCCCCACCACACACACACACACACACACACACACACACACACACACACACACACACACACACACACACACACACACACACACACAACACACACACACACACACACGTACCAGCTGCTGCTGCCTCAAGTGGGGCCCTTTACTCATTCATTACCGCCCAGTACCACCATTAACTAAGCTTTCGACGAAGTCAATCACCCAATTCCAACTGGCCTCCGGTAACCTTCCTCCAACGGCTTATCCAACCACCGTTCAGCTAAGGTGGTCGTTAAGGAAGCGTGGTCGTACTGTGTGGGTAGACATTCTGCTGGTTCGTTCTCATAATTTGCCACTTCGTAAAAAAAATAAACCGTTTTGCCGAACCAGAAACGTACAAACCCGAACAACCCACCTAACCTATTGAGGCCAATGGACAGGAAATGTCAATATTATGTCTTTAATTTCTTACTAAATGTGTCGTGTTTCTAACGGGTTACAGTCACCGTTCGTTTTCACGTTCTGAGTTCCTGTAATTGGTGCCAGCTCGGGGAACTCAGGTGCCACGCCAGCACTCATCTCGGGCCGTCCCGCCGTGAGTGACAGGCCGCCTTCTGATACTCACCAATCCTGTTCCGACGGAATTTGAGACGTAATGAAGCCAGTCATCATCAAAGATCCCGGCCTAGCTTTGAGGCGCGCGTCAGTTTAGCCTAACTGGTTCTGGCACGTTACGCCTCGCTGGATTATCATCATCAGCATCTGTTGATAACGTTGGTACGTATTTGGTATTATTTATTGCATGGTGTAACATTAGCAAAGTTGACTTATTGACAAAGTTGACTGAGACTGAGTTGACTGAGTTGGTAGTCTTATCAGTCAGCAGTCTGTCGATTTATTAAGTGACGATCTGTCCGCTGTATACAAGGTCAAGACTGTGGTGCTTTAAGCTGCACCAATACGTATTCGCAATGAAATTACAATGGCGTGATATATCGGTGAAAATCATTTTTATGCAATGGAATAGACTTGAACTCGCGTTCTGGTGATTTCCAGACACGTTATCTTGAGGTTATCTTGAGATGATTTCGGGGCTTTAGTGTCCCCGCGGCCCGGTCCTCGACCAGGCATCCACCCCCAGGAAGCAGCCCGTGACAGCTGACTAACTCCCAGGTACCTATTTACTGCTAGGTAACAGGGGCATTCAGGGTGAAAGAAACTTTGCCCATTTGTTTCTGCCTCGTGCGGGAATCGAACCCGCGCCACAGAATTACGAGTCCTGCGCGCTATCCACCAGGCTACGAGGCCCCTACGTGTCTTAACTTTTGTACCATCATGGCCCAGACGGTTAAGGCAAGTGGTGTCTGGGAATCACCAAATCGCGAGTTCAAGTCTATTCCATTTCCTCAAAATGATTTTCCACAATAATTTTTCACACACGAAAAATCACAATTTTTAACGAATTGGTGTTCAAAATCATTCCATTGCCTCAAAATGATTTTCCACAATAATTTTCAAACAAAAATGAAAATTTTTAACGAATTGGTCGATTCCAGAACAAGTCGTCGACCCAAAGTCAATGTCTAAAGGTTCATCTAAATCTAAATTTAGATTACACAGTACAACGTTCCAAAGATTACATCATGTTATGCCTTTTGCGTAAATAACGTATTGAAATTTTGTGTAAACTAACGCGATTATAAATGTACAACCATTTATGAATAAGGATTTTCATTTGATTAATTAGTTTCAAACCTTGAGACTAAGGATTTTGATTTGATTAATTAAATTAGTTTCAAACTTTGAGAATAAGGATTTTGATTTGATTAATTAAATTAGTTTCAAACCTTGAATGACTAATAGTGTTTTTGTCTTGTAAAAAAAAAAATATTCACGGATATCGACTTGAGAATGGTCCAGGACGGACCGAAACGTCGTCGTCCCTTCAACTTCTAGTGTGTGGTCTGGTCAAAATACACGGATAGCTTTTTCGCTACAAAATGAAATTTTTCCGCTACGAAAAGGAATATAGCAACACTGTTAATTACCAAAATAAGGACACGTACAAGTACTAACCGAAACAAATACACCCACAAGTCACAAACAAAACAAAAGCATAACAACAAGCAGAACAACAAAAATTACGCTTCGAGGTCACGGCTGTTGGTGAACTAAATATACTTTAATTTGTCGCCAGTAGCCTCACTCGAGGGAGTTACGCTGGGCTGGGAATATGAATAATCCGAGAGACGACAAAACCAACGTAATTGAATCTCGGAGCTTTTCGCGCCTCTCCTGTTGACTCCCCCCCCTCCCCCCCACACCCCCACCCCAACCCTTCAACACCCATGTTGCACTCGAGGCACTCACGTTGCACTCAAGGCACCCACGTTGCACTCAAGGCACCCACGACACACCAAACTACCTAGGTGCCGACAAAATTAATCTTGGAACGAAAAGGTTCGTTGCAAGATATGCAATAATATTGGTTACAAAACTGGACTCGAGGACAAGGGGAAGTATTGATGAAGCTGGATTTGACTACATCAGATAATCGACGAGATAGTGGAGGCATGATCGCACATATACGATCCTAATGGGCACTGCCAAAGCAGATTAGAACCAAATGTTTAGAATCGGTTGAACACCAAAACAAGAGATCATGGATGGAATCTAAAGAACACAGTTAAGCCTTTTGGATGTTAGTCAATATATCTTTAGATAAAGAGTAATGAGTAAATAGAATGAGCTGCCGAGGTAGTATGCCAGAGATATAATGAGGTAGGTATGCTGGGAATATACTGGGTAACAGTATACTACAGCAGCTGGGAGGCAGCAAGCAGAGAGGAGATGCTTGATCATCCTGAGATGAGGAAAAAAAAATTAGTTTTAAACTTATTTCAGCAATAATACAGGAAGAAAACGGAACACCCCGAGTATGACACAATTCCTGTAGCCAATAATAATTACAAGTTGGTAATTACACACACATTATATTATATATATATATATATATATATATATATATATATATATATATATATATATATATATATATATATATATATATATATATATATATATTATACAGTATACATATATGCGGTTTAAGGTACCATGTACACCAGTTGCATTGTGCTCCTGGCGGTCTGGGTTCGAGTCATTTCTGGGGTGTGGAGTTTTCATTCGCAAATATGCTTGGGGGACCATTCAAGCTTGCTCGCATATATATATACACACATACACCCTTTTGCCGCTCTTACGAAACCATTATCTACAAAGTGTGAAGGGTTCTATATAACTGATGCTGGTCAAGCCGTGTTTAATTAACCTATTGCATCCCTTCCATAAAAATCTCAAAATTAGAAAATGTGGAAATTAAAAGCCTGTAGTTCTCGTGACACTAGGCTCTCCCAAGCTTAGCCTATTCTTGTGTTTAGGTTCCTGGTGGATTTTGCACTCTGCTCAATAAACAAAAATTTAAAGACAACAACGTATATGACGAAACAATAACTAAACGATGAAAATAAATATAATCAACTGATATATAGCAACATTCATCTGCGTCTAAGAAATTGGTTGCTGATTGATAATCTCTTTCCAGGGTGGTGGTTGTTTTAAGATTTTAGCTACTCAGAACGAAATGTCCAAGTAGCACGGGCTATGGTGAGCCGGTAGAAAGGCTTAACAGAATGTCCTTCCTCTCCAGTGAGGTCTGGTTACCTGGTTGATGGGGTTCTGGGAGCTCTTCTACTCCCCAAGCCCGGCCCGAGACCAGGCTTGACTTGTGAGAGTTTGGTCCACTAGGCCATTCTGTTTTAAGACCCAGTCTTTGACCTCGTGTTAGACCCCGTCTTAGACCCAGTCTTTTAGACCCCCCAGTCTTCACCTGACGCTCTCGTTGGCTCCATGATGTGTTTACAGGAGTAACGGAAAAAAATTGTTTACTTCGTGTTCCTGTGATAGCTTTATCACGTTCTTTATAAACGTTACAGATAAATACTTTTCCTGTGCCTCGTCTAGATTTTGAAATCACGTTCGTAAACATCGCTAATCAATATGCACCCGGCGCTCCTGCTGCTGTCATGAGCATTACGAATTATTTTCGTGTCTCTGAAGATTGTCTGAAATGTTGATAAACATTACTCAGCTGGATACGACGACAGGAACATGACTGAGGTTCATGTTCACTCTGAGAGTACGTAGCTAATGCTAGTTAAACTGTCGCCCACACGTTCGTGGTAATAGACTATTACATTCACCTAGGAGACTGGAACACGGAACCCGCTACGCGTGTGAAGCAGAAGCTCTATATTATGAGTACACATAGCTGAGTGGATAGAGCCTCAGTGAGTGGAGGTATCGTCACTGCCCTCAACACGTGGAGGTATCGTCTCTGCCCTCAACACGTGGAGGTATCATCACTGCCCTCATACAAGATATTCAGAAAGGCAACTTGAGAAACAGGTGTCAACATAGGCGGGGAGGGACTCAGACAACAGCCAGACACCAGAGTACCGCCAACATCGCCCCCTACCTCGGCCCGCGCCGCCCCACGCCTTAAAGACGACCACGCATTGCACACCCGCCCCACACACACCCACACACACACCTCGCGGCTGAGTGGACAGCGGTCTGGCGTCGTAGACCTAAGGGCCCGGGAGAGGCGGAAACAAATGGGGAGAGTTTCTTTGACCCCTGCTGCGCCTGTTCATCTAGCAGTAAAGAGGTACCTGGGAGTTAGACAGCTGCTACGGGCTGCTTCCTAGGGATGTGTGCACAAGGTGGTTGAGAAAGATGCGTGTGTGTGTGACTGTCTGCTGTGGAGCTGGGTAAACAGCAGAGTGACAGGGTAAGCGGTTAGCCAGAGGCATAAACAAGTCACATCGTACACAAGATGGTTCCTCAACGGATTTTAAAATCTAACCTAACCGAACCTAACCCAACCTAGGCTAATGCAACCTAACTAAACAATATTTACACTTTTAACAATCATAAAAATGAGCTTTGTCGAAGTGTCTTGTGATCGATTTGACCATAGCTTAGCCAGGGTGGTCAGCAGAGCAAGGCAGGCGCGTACAGTAGAGCAAGAGAGGCAGTCGTACAATTTCTATAGACTCACGTTACATTCAAGCAGCAGCCCAAACGATGCTGAGGCCGACGCCACCACCACCACCACCACCTGCCTGCTTTCACTTTCAATATTGGTTTATACATTTCACACTCACAAAGGCAGAAAGCTGCTCTCACAAACAGTCCAGCATGTACACACGCACCCACGCACGCACGCACGCACGCACGCACGCACGCACACACACACACACACACACACACACACACACACACACACACACACACCCAAGGAAGTAAATTTGTACAAGTCTGCAGGAAAACACTCCCCAGGAGTTGCCAGACAAATGGCTGTTAGATTTCAACCTCCAAGTGTAATGATGAAGAATAGAAATAAGAGATCAGAAGAAATCTACACAGTACCAGATGGCCAACTACATCAATTTGAGAATACAAAACGAGTAGAATTATAGAATTATATAGTAGAATTATAGTAGAATTATATAGTAGAATTATATAGTAGAATTATAGTAGAATTATATAGTAGAATTATATAGTAGAATTATAGTAGAATTATATAGTAGAATTATAATAGATATAATTCCAGCATTAACACCCGAGGAATTCAGACACGATAACTTCGGCAATATGAGAGACAGGCAAACGAAAAAACGACATTTGAAATTCTAAGAAAAATACTTTTTTTTCAGAATCACCAAAGACAAAGACCAAGAATATGCACCTCCTGATGCACAAATCGTACAGAGTACCTGAATAAAACGACTAAGTTACGAAGACAGGGAGACAGCTTAAGGGAATTAAATAACCTTAAATGAGAAAAGCAGCGATGGGATGCGATCACGACATACCAAATACTAAAGGGTGTAGACCATGTAGACATTGTGAACAGAGATAACCTCTTTAAACAGAGAGAAAATAAGACAAACAGGACATTGGTCGGAGCTGAAAACGCAAATAAGTCAAATAAAGATAAGGAAATACTCTAAAAGAGAGATAATAACTGGGAAAATAACTAAAAGAGATGATAATAACTGGGAAGCTATGAAGAGAAAAAGTCGTGGAAGCCACCTCAAGCAAAACTCCAAAGAGAAGATACGACAAGATAAGAAGATAAGGTCAAGACGGTTAATACAAACGTAGCAGAGACAAAAGAGGTAAAGAGGCGAGGGGAAAAAGATATAAAGCTGTCGACTTCACTCTCCTGTAGTCACCACCGATCATCATCTGGTCACCATTTGGTCCGGGAGACATCTCCCGTCACGCAGGGTGCAGTCGCACCTCCACAGATCTCCAGTATCATGTATTGATACTGGTAATGGCTCAAAAGGGCCACCACTTACGGGCTATTCATTCCCGTGCCACCTTTTGGGTGGCTTAATCTTCTTCATCATCATCATCTCCTGTAGTGACTGGGAAGGACCTCTCGTACAGCCCCAGGAACACTCAAGTGTCTGTGCTTCCTTGCTTTGACGCTCCTCCCTCCTCCAACGGCGTCTTAAGAGTAGGAAATTAGCGGCAGCAACAGGTTGTGCACCACAATGAGGGGTTAATTATCCAATTGTCTCCTGAACCATACAGATCATACGGCATCATTATAAAACAACAAACACCGCCACACGTCATAATAGTGTGTTACTTTCCATTGTGTAATATTAAATAATGCTACATTTCCTTGGTAATAAATACCTGAATATGACGTTATCATATTTAATAATGCTCCTCAAGACTTTCTACAATGTGAAAGTATTTTAGTTTGTTTCTGAAGATCTTCACGACCAGGAAGACAGCAGAAGTCACTCACAATATGTTGGCGAAGGGACGTGCGAGGGTGTTTTCTTGGCTATATCTAAAGTACTTTGTAAAGTGACAATATCTGTAATTTCCTTCCTACCATTTGAACTTTTTCTCGGACATCAAAACTACATTAACACTCTATCAGCTTTGGGGTAACTCACTCCTCTCCAGTGATGCATTAAAGATCAATGCTAA